>NC_139826.1:14395122-14581606 GCF_963691815.1 Echiichthys vipera
TCAGAGAACGTCCGCTAAGGAGAAAGAGAGAGTGAGAAGGAGAGATAAAGCGGGTGAGAAAGATATAGTGGAGGTTAGAGGTAGTGAAAGTAAGATGGAGGATACTAAAGTAAAGTATGTGGGCGGCAGTAGCTCAGTCCATAGGTGACTTGGCTGGGAAGCGGAGGGTTGGCTGGAGAGGTGCCAGTTCATCTCCTGGGCACTGCCGAGGTGTGTTGAGCAAGGCACCGAACCCCCAACTGCTCGGGGTGCCGGTCACTGGCAGCCCCCTCGCTGTAACATCTCTCCATTAGTTGCATGTATATAGGTCCTGACCGTGCATGTGTGTGTATTTCGAGCCTGTGTGTGTGTAAAATGAAAAAAAAATAGAGTGAAAATTGAATTTCCCCATCGCAGGACAAATAAAGGAATTCTTCTTCTTCTAAAGGCTTGATAGCAAAGCATTGCTGTTTGATGATAGTGCAGACAATACTGGCCTTTGAGTGGCGTTAACATCACCAGCTGCTTCAGTGTGAGGGTGTTTTACGAACACCTCCAACAATGAAATGCTCACAAGTGTCTTAACGCATTGTGGTCAACTATTAATTCACAGACAGATCATCTTCTTGAACACTTTCAGGCCTTGCATGGAGTAACTGTTCAGCACTCACAGAGGCATAGACCAGTGTGAGCAACACAGGGATATTTGTAGGAAATCAGAGTTCCTGAGTTCCTGAGCCCCGGTGAGTTCCCAACACACCCACGCTCTCCTCCCTGCCTGGTTGTGGGTCCTTGAATTAAACATCAAAGCACACAGGAGCGTAGGGCCCAACTGCCATAAATAACAGTGCACTTGGGGAGGGGAAGGGAAGATGTTCAGATGGGAAGAGAGCAGGTCACCCGATCGCTCATACACATACTGTCAAAGTAGATTCATTTGTTCACAAAACGCGTGATGTTGTGTGAGGTTATTGATTTCCGCATGCCATCTGTCTTCTCTGAGGCTTTGGCAAGCAGGCTCTGGCACTACCAGCCTCACGTTCATCCATATTAGTCTCCACAGCTCAGGTGGACAGAAAGGAGATGTGCAGCAGGTATTGGACACAAATGGGGGATGGCTTACGGTATGTGACACCTACTCAAGACACAATGATTTCTGGCATGAGAGCAAAACTCACTGTTCATTATTTTTTAGGATTTTTGAGGTGTTTTGTTTCAGGCTGACCTAGAATAGACCATCACATAATTCCTAAAATAGAAATGTCAGTGGTGTTGGCTGTTCTATGTTTTACAAGAAAAAACAAAAAAATGTACAATAAATAGTAAGACTTTATGCTGAATTTCCACTGCATGGCTTGGCTTGGCTCAACTCGGCTTGACAAGAGTTGATTTGCTTTTGGTACCGGGTACGTCTCTAGTTTTCATTTCCCACTGCAGATAGTACCCCGTCAATGTAGGCAAGATTCTTAGCTGATAATTTCAGCGACCCTGCATGAAACTGCCATGACAGCATCTTCAGTGCTACATACACACAGTATGTTCTCTTGCTGAATCCAAAATCACATCTTCCGGATTAGCACGTTCCTGGTCCAAAGAGGAAAAGAAATAGTGGGATGGGGATAAGAAAGGCTTTCTGAAGTTCATTTAAGGAATACAAAAACCAGAGCAACACGGCACCCACTCCCATCATCTGGAATAGATCGGTGTGTGGAACGCCAGACTGAGCAGACTTCAAGCAAGGTCAAGCGGACCTAAATAAGGTATGGAACCGTGTGTGCATCCACAAGACCAGTATGTAAGTCTGCGGACCTCGGAGTATAATCGTGGATTTAATTGGCAACCATACAGAGGAACGTCTGTACTTTGTCAATTCATCACGTGGTTTTGAGGGCTGCCATTTTAAAAATCTGGGTCAACTGAATAAACAGGCAGGATGTCCCGTGACAAATATAGTGATGATTCTCTCCCTGACCAATCAGTGGTGGAGAACAAAAGAAGTGCAGTTCCAAGCGAGTAGAGTCGAGCCGTGCCACACATGCAATGGAAATGCAGCATTAGTCCTGATCAAAAGGGAATACTTTTGAGTGAAAATCCATGCTGTAGGTGGTGATTAACATCTCATTTGTCACAAACACCTGCATACACAAGTTCAGGCCCACCCTCGATCTCCTCCTCTCACTAACTAGTCTAGAAGTCACAGTGTACCTCCATGTTGAGCTATGGAGTATGGAGGGCAGGCCTTCAAACAAGGGGCCCAGCTGCTGCTGTGTATTTTTGTCAGCCAACACACACACACACACACTAACACACACACACACACACACACACACACACACACACACACACACACACACACACACACACACACACACACACACACACACACACACACACACACACACACACACACACACACACACACACACACACACAACACACACATTGGCAGCCCTTGGTGTTTGCTCTTGTGGAGGGCACATGTTACTGGGTAAATTATCATAGCGACGGTAAACAGTGTTTTTATGAGGGAATGTAGCTTGGTTGTTATATTTGAAGTCTGTGCTTTGTATACTGCTGTGCTATTAGGACAGATTGAGGATGTTTGCGCCTGGTGTCTGCACTCCGCCCATGTGGGGTACACACACACACACACACACACACACACACACACACACACACACACACACACACACACACACACACACACACACACACACACACACACACACACACACACACACACACACACACACACACACACACACACACACACACACAAAGTGACAAGCCTAGTTGTAGTTTTGAGTCTTAAATGGCTCTTTTGTTGTTTTCATCATAAGAAAAAAAACAAAACAAAACATCACAGCCCAAGGAGTGTGTGTCAGTGTCACACTCATGTCAGTCAGGGTAAATGCAGATGAACAGCAACAGCAGGGGAGGAAAGTCTTAACTTTGTTATGTAGAAGCACAGCGTTCTGCACTGTGAAAAATATATGTTGTGAGCTTACAATACAATACAACTGCAGTCAATGGAAAATCTAGCTTTAAGTGCATACTGATTGGGCATGCGGACATGAACATGATGTCTGGTAATTGCTTTACATTCTCAGCAGCTGAATCATGATATAGCTTGATAACAAGGTAATCAGATAATGATAGAGTCAAACAGATTACGGACTGGTGTTTTAAGGTCTTCACTTTTCAATTTAACTCATTTGAAGCATGGATAAGGTTGTCATTCTGCTAGAATCAAGGTCTCTCTTAAGGCCTACTTGGGCGCCATCTTGGCCACAAGTCTCTCCAGACAGTAGGTTTGTGACTAAAAACACAACTATTTCCATGAGAGGTGAGTCTTTTAGATTAAAGGGTGTTTTTTAAGAAGTGCTTTTTTCTTAAACTCAGAGAAATATATTTTTTGAAATGATTACGTTGGATACAAGTCAGGGGTACAAAATCAACAGTGGCATGTAATTAGAGAATCATTTCTTAAAAATAATTTGGTATTGGAACCACTACCCACATTGATGCAGTTGTTGTATAACAGTTTAGTGACTGGAGCTTTGATTGTCCAGCCAGTGCAGTCATTTAACTGTTTTAGATTTGCCCATTCTAAGCCGATAGAGTGCTCCATCTCCTCTATGAATGGAGGAAATGGAGGGAAGGAGGGAATAATGATGATGACATTCTTCCCACTTTTTTTTTTGAACCCCAATTACCCACTAATGTGTGATAAAACCAGAAAAATGGACAGTCGTTATATGCAGGGCCTTCCACAATGGTAAAATCATTCTTTCCCAGCCTCCCATTCTTTGGATGGGAATAATCATGTTTCGTCCCAAACACCTGCGCTTCAGTTGCCCTGACCTGCCACCCAAATGAGTGCAATTAATGACAATTACCCTCCAGGTGTCACAACATAGACATGTACTGATATGGGCCTATCTAGAGGGAGCACGTGCTTGTCCTCCAAGTAAATATGTAATGATAACAGCTGTAACACAGTTGGGTGGAGGGGGGCACAATTGCAACGAGTGCAATTTATTTGTGTTTGCCTCAGCTCAGCACCACATTAACCAATCCAGACAAACTGGAATGGATAGACTTGAATTTTCACTTTGGGACAGAGGAGAGTTGACTGCAGATGTTGGAGTTCCTGATCAGATGAAGATCAAGGCAGATGTGGTCTAGACATGGTTTTTGCATCAGATTTTAAAATATAATTTGTAATTTGCATTCCAAAGGATATTTTCAGTCTTATTTTTATAGTTTTGGTCACCATTCCTGTTGATATTAACAATAGTGTACTAACCAAGTTAACAGCTAAGATCTGGGAATGCCTTAGTCAGATGAAGTAATAAACACGAGTGGTCACATGATCAATCAGGTTTGAAACAAACACTTAGGTTTACCAGTCTTACATTTTTTGATGAATTGACATGGCCCTCCATTTCTCTATCGTTCTCCATTATTGGATAATTTGTTCACTTCTGATTTGGAGGCATGCAAAACACATTTTTTAAAGAATCCAATAGATTATTATTGGTAAAATGTTCCTTTAAGCGTCTGACTAATGTCCTTTGGATGACTACTGATATAAGTCATGGCCCTCAACCAAAATAAGACCCAAGATGAAATAAACTGTAAGAATCCCTTAACAATCCTGTAGAAAGTTTTATAATCATATATTTAAAATGGTAATGTGTTGAAATATTAACGCCTGTGTGTAGTAATTTAGAAAAATTAAAGAACAGTTGCAATCTTTGAATACTTTGGAATCAATTATAGGCCTGATATTGTGTGTGAGTGTGTATTCTGTACATGGTAGCTGCCATAGAAGCTCAGGCTTTTAGCCAATTCCTCAATGTGAAGTGAGATTTCTCAGGTGCAGAAGTCAACTTTAACCCCCCCTCCTCCTGTGGGTTCACTGTCCTTTCCCTCTGAACTGGCATTAGCATAAAGGCATTAAAATGTGAATAGGAATTAATTTGGACTTTCCCCTCCATAGGAATTAATGGAAGTTTGTTCTGCCCGTACCCCTCAGACGGCTTGCGCTCCTCCACAGTCCATAAATATTAATATTAATACGGCATCGCATTTAAAGGTAGCGCTTGGCTGAAGCCGTATACAGAATATTATTAGAGATCATGATACGTTTCTCATGAGAAGTACAGCTGAGTGAAGGCATTGCCTTGCCGTTGTGATCTGTAAAATCCAATCTTCATACAGCACAAAAAGTTATTTTCAGAGAGACGGAAGATTAGCGGGGCCGAATGGCTGCTGTCTAAAGCCATTAGGCAGGTGGGGGATTTTTTTTTCCTACACTGAGTTGAGAGAGAAGGCCCCACATCTTTTGCTCTATCAAGGTACTGATTCACAGTCGCACAACTGTAGCGCTATTATCATGCCCGAGCAGATCATCTTCGCAGATAACTATTATCAGCGTCTCACCGCATCGCCCCAGTCTACTCACTCACATAATACAGACCACAGAAGTTTTTGACACTCTTCCAAATCACTATATTCAACGTCTTTCTTTCTTTGCTCTTTGTCACTTTCCTGTGTGTGCTGTGTGTGGTTGTATCACACATCTTCAATAGCAGTGAGGTTACTGCAAAGTTGGGGCACCCAAGCCTGGGTTTGAATAATGCACTTTTGAGTCATCTTTGGAAAGGGCAATTAATACAGTACCTTTTGTTCATTTATTTGAATACATTTCATTCAGTTCTCTGGCTTGATCGCATAGTTGCACCAGTTTGTGAATATACTACTATTATTGTTTTGGTCGAATCTCTGTTGAATTGTCCGAAAAAAAGGGAGTTTCTTTCAAAATATTCAGCGGGTCCTCTCCTCTCCTCCGTCTTCCTGCTTGAGGAGAGCTGAGCCTGACAGGTTATAGTGGGCAAGGTGAGACACGTTAGTGCTGAGCCCGGAGAGGATAGAGCTGGCTTCAAAGTCCCAGTGTGGGTGAGAGCTGCATGCTGCCACCCCAGCAAGCTCAGTCAACAGTACCTGCCTTTAATCTAAGCTCTGTAATCTTTACTCCTCTCACATTTAGTCAATACACTCTCACTTTGTTCTGGGGAGGAAGTAGGGTGTGAGAATGAGAATGTATGATGTAAAAGAAAAGAAAATCAATTACCAGGGGTAGAGTGGGTATGGCCAGCTTGACGTAAGGTCAATAACATTTACATGTTGAATGATAATAGGCTCAGGCATGTTTCTACACAGAGAATACACAGAAGAGGACTAAGCAGCAAACACAAAATTCAAAAGGAAGAAAATACAACATCAAAAGTATTATTTGATATCATTGTGCTTAATTATGCAATCTAAATTTGGAAATGTCTAATATACAGTAGCTGATAATAATGACAACCAAGCAGTAATAGTTTTTAACAAAACATCAGTGAACTGCCTTAATCCCTACTACCAGCCTGTGTTGTGGAGGCGTGCATGTTGCGGTAAACCCTGCAAGCTGGGGTTATATTTGTGCATCAGGTCATTCCTGTAGCGGCCTGGTCCGGGTCGGCCCACTCCCCTCTGAGAGCCCTCTCATCAAGCCAGCCTCTCCTCTGCCGCCCTCTTCCCCACAATCCCCATAAACTCTCATAATTGCCACATTAAACTTGAGTTTATTATTTTTCTCCAGGTGCAGGTGTGCAGATGATATGAGCCCCAGGTTGCATTTACATACAAATTGAAGGTTTTTATTAATCAGGCAGGCAGCAGGAATCAAACGGCAACACTCCATCAGCCCTTTAAATACATTTGGTGACATTTTTACCCGGCATTAGCATGATAGGGCAAGCGGAGTATAATGTACCAATGATTGCTTTTCCATTGAAAGCACAAACGGTTTCATTTTTCCTGTCATCTCAAATAAGTGTTAAAGAGGGTTTGGAGGCTATTGTGCGAGTGCCGTATGCTGGGGACTTGGGACCGCTGATGGCCATATTAAATAACCATTAGTGCCTGAGCTTAGATCATTGTGGCATCCGCCTCCTCTGAATTTATCCTGTGATTTCAAATGAAGGCAAGCTGTGCCAGCTTTCATAAAGTGCTCCAGCCCTCTCCATTTTTCCTCAAACTAAATGCATTACAACGGTAATTTTGTGACTGTTAAGATAACTAGCGTTAACAAGCACTTAATTAAAATGTACAATAAATAGCCGTCTGCAGCCTTATCTCCCCTCCAGAGCGACGCTGGTAGGAGGCTCCAATACTCAGGCCGGCTGTTCCCCAGCTCGTTTGCAGATTAATTGCTTTTCTGTCTGGCGAAGCCTGCCTCTTCTGCAGCCAGATCGTAAATAGCCAGATAGGGAGTTTATCAATCAGGGCTCTCTACCTCACTGATCTCCCCCACACAGCCCTGTCTGTCCAACTGTCTGTCTGTATGTA
Source organism: Echiichthys vipera (assembly GCF_963691815.1). Classification (NCBI taxonomy): domain Eukaryota; kingdom Metazoa; phylum Chordata; class Actinopteri; order Perciformes; family Trachinidae; genus Echiichthys; species Echiichthys vipera. The sequence goes on from NC_139826.1 coordinate 14,402,500, forward strand.
CATCTCTGCTATCAGACTCTCCATAAATAAACTTCCAGAAGCTTCTGTTGTACTAAACCTTCAATTAGCAAATGGCTTTTTATTTTCAGTGTGGTTGCATGTATAAGTTTATTACTGTGTACACTACTGTATGTATCTTTATATGTTGCAGTTTTTACTTTCTGTGTATACAAGTGATTAAGTATGTACCTTTTTCTGTCTGAGTGTGATTTGTATATAGACTTAAACAGCACAGATATTTGTGTACGCAGTGTTACAACTGGAACTTTGTTGATACAGGACTTGTGTTTTTGTAACCTTGACGAATACCATATTTATGTCATTCGGCAAGCTTATACCTACTTTACAGCAGTGCATTTTGTGCCCGTTTATGTTCAAATGGGCCTTGAGTGTATCGCTGAGGTTAATCAAACACAAGCCGCACATAAAAGTAGCCAGGGGTTGTGTGAGACAGGACAGAAGCGAACAGAGAGTATTTACAGTAATAAAAGTTAACAGCGGTCAACCCCTTGGGATCGCATTACTCCTTAGACATGTGGCTGCAGCTCTCTCCTCACAGCTTTATGGACTTATAGGCCCTCGGTAAGCAACCTGCAAACCCCCTTGTTTTTCAAAGGGAAGAAAAGAAAACATGTAAAAGCAAACTTGCCTGCTCATAGCCTGCTGCCCCCCTCCCACACTGAAGCTCCGTCTCCTCTGCCGGTGTCCCACCCTTAACCTCTAGATGATAAATCTGCCTACAGAAGCTGTGAGGGGGAAGCTCCCCATGCTGGAAGACCCCCATGTGTCCTCCATGACACATCCTGTTTGTGTAGTCGGAGCTTCAACCAGTGATCTTAACACTCATATTTCACATATATGACAACACGTTCTACCTTACTATTTTGTACATTTTAGTATCTTGAAGGTTTGTTGTGTTCACAAGGGATGCTTTCTTTTTACAATTAAGGGTGTAAAAATAAACCCATTAACATACTTTGGAAAAAAAGTACAGAATAAGAGTTTCAGTCAGCACATGGAGATATTTTCAATAGTGCAATTAGCTTAAAGCATAAAATAGTTTGTATTACCATGTTTATATGCTGTTGGATTTTGCAGTTACCCTGACATCAGTCCGCTGTAAATTAGTAAAGTAATAACAGAATATGTTTTTTTCTTTTGCAACTCAAGTGCGTTGAATAAACACTGATTTCCCATGCAGGTTTAAACAAACATGTCCATGCTCTTGTCACATACATTTCCGACGATAGGAAGGGTAATTGTTGTGTTTCCACAGTTTCTCTTCAGTCTTCTTGACTGACTGAAGGAAATTGGAAATGATGATTGTATAGCATCTGAAACTCTGTTTTGACAATGTAACACCCTGTCAGGTGCCTGTGGGGGCTTTCAGGGCTCTCTGTTCTTCTTTTAATGTGCAAAGAGACTGTCAAACCTGTGTGAGTCAGTTATGCAAAAAGCTGAATTAGTAGCCATACAAATGTTCCTGCTCTCTCCAAGTGGTACCCTGCTAAGGGAGAGTGTGGCCATTCATGGTGGTCTCACGGCCTGTGAGAGTGTCTGGCAGGCAGATTAGGGGAGCAGCCATTTGACAGTGATGCTATAGTTATCAGACCCACTTTAGTTAGAGTAATTTATGATGTGAAAACATGATAAATGTAGTCCTGAGCAAGGCAGGGGGGGTGGGAGCTACCTGAAAGGAGAGGGTGAAAGTATATGGATCTGTCGGTTTTGGCCTGTGGGGTAGAAGTCTCCCAACAGAGTAAAAAAAGGACAACAACATGGAAGCTGTGATCACAGAGAGCAGGGCTTCCTGTGCCCTCCACCTTGCCTGTCGTAAATCAGCTTGTACAGACATCTCTGCCCTCTGACCCATGCTCCTGTCCATCTTAACATTTTTCTCTCGCAAAATGACCCAACTTCTGACCTAATGTCTGAAAGTTTCTAATGTTTTTCCTGATCTGTATTTGTGCCAATTGCCCCCCTCCAAAAAACTCATCATCATCATGATCATCACCCAATCCATCTTAGGTATTCATTTCTGAGCTAGGATACAGTATGTGCTGCCTTTATTGGCCTATTCCATCCCTTCTTACTGTGACCCTCTGTTGTGACAGCCACAGCAGATACAATCAATACATATAACAACAGTGGCCTAAGTGGGTCAACAGAGGAAGATAACACATCTTTCAGGGAGATGCAGTGGCCACAGGAGAGTCTATGGAAAACAAAGGGCTATTGTAATAGATTTTGAACATGTTTTTCTTGTTATTGTTTAGACCTTGGAGAGGAAATTAAGTTATTAATTGAAGTTGCATTTCTATATACACAGACAACAACACACATACTCATATATCCATACCCGCCATGCCTCAGAGTGAGTCACCTGTCACTTTGCAGGTACTGGCTATGCATGATTTGTGTGGTCAGGCTCCTGTATAAATCCCTGTGGTCTCCAGCGACAGTAATTCAACACAGCGTATATTTTCCATAAATAATTTGCTGCTCATTGATTTCCAATGCAGGAGGAGAAATATGCCGGCTACACCTCAAGGGGCTGTGGATGTATCTGGTACTCACTTTTGTGGTCAAAGTTGTGACAGCTAGAACCCATATGTTGTGATCAAATTTATTGTCCTTTGGAGGCCCCTTGTCATCAATGGGGACATCATACACAGTTTGGTGTACAGTGAGGTCACCGTTGTGTATTGTGTTTGTGCTTGGGGATAAAATGTTGGGGCTATAGCACGATAAACAACAAGATAGGCTTAAATGTATATATGGTCTCATGGTATTTTTATTTACTCACCAGAAAAGTCCCCAAGAGATACAATATCTCTTCTGTCAGGGATTTCTGTAGGGCAGCAAAACAAAAGGTTTCATATACAAGTACAAATGGGGACAGACAACATCACAAAAAAACATACAGATACAAAAAATACAGGAATCACAGGCAAATAAGTGCAATTGTTAAATGCAATACTGTATTTAAGAAACATGTGATGTAAGAAAGACTTTCGCACAATTCTGTTCTGGATACTTGCACTTTCCCGACACAGGGTAGCTCCAGATTTCATATATACTGACTTATTAAATAGATTATTTAAATAGAGTTTTTAACGTTACATTTTAACCATTCTTCATGCTAGTGCCAATAAAGCTGGAGTTCAGAGACGCAAGGAATTATAATGTGTAGATGTTACTACAGGTACAGGTAGGAGGAAATTAACAATTCAGGAAGTCCAGTTTGAGTGATACAATGCATGCGCTCGAAAGCTCAACACACACCATAATCAGTGCTCAGTGCATTCTAATGTTATGAGGGAGGCAGAGGGCCTGTACTGCCCGCGGGGTCATACCTATGTTCCCCGGGTCCTATGTTCCCCGGTCGCGTAAGCCTATGTCTTTGCGGATTTAAATCAGCATTATGTTGGGGTTAGGAGTTACGGTTAGGATTAGGGTTAGGGTTAGGGGGTAGGATTAGGGTTTACATAGGCCTATTTGCCGTGGAATTCGGCACTGATTTTGTACAGACCAGGGAACATAGTACCTTTTTTTGGGAAAAGTGGGGAACATCGGCCCCTGTCTGGGAAAAGTGGGGAACATCAAACCCTTTTTTAAGAAAAGAGTGATATGTCCCCCGCTTTGTATGTGACAAGGGGACATAAGTATGCTCCCCTTACCCCCTTGCAGCAATTTCTGTAAGTTTTCAAAACTGACAATCCAACACAAGGAGGAGAAAAAGTAAGCTTTCTCCTTTTATTCTGTTAACCCCAAATTTCAATGATTCATTGTGCCTCGACCTCTCTATTATGGCAGGCTGTTCAACCTCGAAACAGCTATAACCACTTTGGCCTTCCAACATGACTGGACAACACATCCTACATACCAGGTCTTTTTGAGTTTACCCCATCTTTACTCTCCTGTTCTCACTTTTCAGATTAAGCAGAATTACATCTTTTGATATTCATAAATATTTTTACTATATTTTTATGTATTTATTATCAAGTTTGTAATTACTAGTTTTCAGAAAGGGATAATATTCAGTCCCACCCTTAAAAGCTATTCCACTGAAGACTTGGTGGTTCCAGTGGCTCTAGATGACCCATAAGACCAGGTTCATTAACAGCCACCAAAGAATGAAGCCCACTCCTAGTGGGGAGCTATAAGTCTACCACTGTTGTTAGGTGATTTGGTGTGGCCATTTCATTGTAGTGTCACCTTCTGACTGATCAAGTTGTTGATTGGGGTGTTTGCTGGCAGCAGAGCGAGGGACGGCAGGAATTGATGAGGTTTAATTGGTCCGTCTCCTGTCAGCTGTCATTAGTTCCTCATTTAACACTATCTGATGGTGTGAGTCTATTGCACCTACAGGGGCATGGGTGAGTGAGTGTGTGTGTGTGTGTGTGTGTGTGTGTGTGTGCTTTGTTATTGAATTCAAGTGTTATCTTGGCTCACCCAGGGGTGTGGTGGTGGTGATTCCTTTGTGATCAATAGGGAGAAACCCCACCAGAGCAAAGCACACTCATTTCACTTTCTTTTCCACCAAAAAAAATATGTTCAACCTGTATTTCCCAGCACACTGCAGGCTTTTGTGAGACACTTTTGTATGCAACATAAACATGTTGTGGATAAACTTCTTTGTGTTGGGCCTGTATAGTGTAACATAACAACATGACAGTAAGACCCCTGTTTCACCTGTTATCTCCAATGTTACAAACATTCATATTCTAAACAAACATGTACTAAAACTGTAAAAGTATTTTTAAAATACAAACTCGGATGATTAAATACTTAAGTGTTGAGTATATTTAATCTTATTTAAACTTCCAGAAGAATTTTGTTTCTGCTCTTGGACACAGTTAAAAGATAAAAAAAGATCAACTCACAGGGTTCTTTTAGCTCTCGGCTAAAGTCTTATTATGATTGAAAAGAGATATTCTAAATATCCAAATTTCCTGTACACCTAGAGTTGTTGAGTACTTGAAAGATCATGTTCTCTCCTGTCTGCTTTGAAAATAGTTCTGTCAGACACTGTAATTTTTTGAGCACATTACACATTCAGTGAGATTTTCTTCTTCTAAGAGATGAGACTAAGGGCACAATTACAGTAATGAATGATTATCATCACTGATGTCTTTACCTTGCATCGTTGTTATATGACAAAGATACTGTCAAAACCACTATGTAACGATGATGCCATATTGTTAGCACAAATTAGCATATGTGGATATCCATACCTCCCATCATGCCTTGCCCTGTGAGTGGCAGCTGTTAAGACGCCTTTGACATGGTAGTGAGAATTGGTGTGGACGTGGCGGCGAGCTGTGGAATTCTCCGCTGCTACTCGCTGATAGCTCTCCGAGGGCTTGGGTGTCACTCCAGTGACGGCCTAAGAGCCATTAATTTTAGCCTCTGGAGTGGCTGTCGTAACAAGATCCCACATCCCCCCTTCCTCACAGCGAAGCTCCTAAATATACATTTATTTTCAGAGGGAGTCCCCCTCGTCAGGATATGATGGATGTTACACTAATCAGATGGCGTGCAAGTGTATGTCCACAGTCAGGCCCCTCTACATTGAGTAGCTGGTGTAAATCTCTGCAAGGGCGCTTTGTTGGGGTCTTGTCTTTGGTAAGGATCTTAGAGATATGATACTCTATGCTGTTGCTGCCTGAGTTGGTCTATCTTAAGACTCCACATGGAGGTCTGGCATTCAACTAAGTCTCTATGGGTTTGGAGGCAGGCAGCAGGAGGGCTGGCCTACAGTTACTCCAAGAAACACTCACCATGTGCCCCCTCATCTATTCTTGCCTCTGGATGGCATGGACCCACGCACATATCTAGATAAGCAGCCCTCTTGGCTTTGACGTTGGTGCCAAAATTACCTTTGTCATTTACTTGCTGAGCTCGGATGCTGACTGGGGATAGCCATCATTAAAATATCTCCAGATATCTCCTACCAGGACAAATCAAATGTACCTGTTTGTGGATGTATACCGTGTTCTTTCTGTGTGTGAACATGCTCACAAGCATAAGGTACACATACAGTATAGAGAGCTTTCCGGTCTTTGCCTTCCTAAAACACAGATCCCCACTGACAGGCTGCTTCCTCCTGCGACTGGGTGCTGGGTGCTGGATGGGTAGGGGGGATAAGCAGGGCTGCTGCTCACAGGCTCCATGGGGGTAGATCCTGGCAGCTCCTGGGGCATGGCAGATGGTTCAGGGGCAGGATGGGGCTTCCTGGCCTGACTGTATTTGACCTGCGGTGGGGGAGAAGTAGGAGAAGAAGAAAAATAATAAGAAGAAAATGACTTAGTTGACTGGGAGACCACGCACTGATTTTTCCTTCATCTTCACACAGGCACCATACATTGTGAGAAAGATAGAGCTGCTAAGGAAAACAGACACAGACCTATGATAGTGTTGAAATTACTCAAACGATAATAGCTTCAGCTTCACATGTTCACTTCAAGACTCAGATTTCATAAACAATACACAAACAATGTGAGCTGTTACAGGCCAAGGCCCCATTTTCACCTCCTATCTATGTGACTAAACCTTCCTCTCCTCCGGCTCTGCTGTGAGATGCAGTATTAAAAGCCTTAGATGGAGGGAGAAAAAAAGAATAGAGAGGAGAGAGAGATGCAGGAGGGGGTAGGTGGTGTTGTTTAAGTGAAGAGTGTGGTGTGTCCTGGAGGATCTAATAAGCAGGTTGAAGCCTGATAAGGATAAGCTGTCCCTCTGGCTCTAGGGAGCCTTGTTTTTACCCCCCCCCCCCCTCGACTCCCGTCTTTCCCCTCCACTTTCCAAGAGTTACTTCTCTGAAAACAAGGAGAGCAAAGAGTAATCAAAAGAGAGAAACAGATGGAGTGAGAGAAAGATGGACATGGTGAATGGGAGAAGGGAGAAAAAGAGAAAGTGAAAAGAGAGTGAATGAAACTGGAAAGTGGCGAGTGAAAAAGGTAAAGCAGAAGGATTAACGATGAAGGAATATGGGAAGTGGTGAGGCAAAGAGACACATAGAGGAAAGGGGACGAGCATAAGAGGGAAACAGAGGGCAGAAGAATATAGGGGGACAGAGAGTAAAAAGGTAAATGAAAAGACAAAGTCAAAGGAAGAGAAGAAGAGAGGGGAAACAAACTGTGGCAATAGAAAAAGTGAAGGAAAGATGAAACGAAGCGACAGGGGAGATGGACAGAAAGGGGGAAAGCAGGGAGGAGAGATGAGAAGAAGAAGAGAGGAAGTTGAGAGGACAGAGAGCTTATAAATGGGCTGAAAGGGACCTGCTGGTGTGTCAGAGCTTTAGATCCCACCCCCTCCCCTGGGAAAAAAGGAGAGAAAGGAGAGAGGAGAGACATTGACCTTGCATTATTTATGCTTAGCGCTATTGGCCCAGGCAGACGCTGCTTCCCATTGTGTCTTCATAATGAGGAACCGCTATGAAGCTAAGGAAGAGGAAACACAACCAGGAGGGCAGTCTGTGTGTTTGTAGTGTTTGTGTGTGTGTGTGTATGTGTGTGTGTGTGTGTGTGTGTGTGTGTGTGTGTGTGTGTGTGTGTGTGTGTGTGTGTGTTTGTGTGTGTGTGTGTGTGTGCGTGTGTGTGTGTGTGTGTGTGTGTGTGTGTGTGTGTGTTTGTGTGCTGTGGAAGTGGGCGGTCATTACAGTGTAGCATGCAGACAGTTTAGTGAACAAGTATTAGGTGCAAAAGAAAACCTCCTGTACGTAGTGGGCAGGTAAAGCACACACACACATAGACTTGTGTGTGCTGTGTACAGCCCTGTGTCTGTAAGTGTGCATGAATATAAGAAGGAGGGAGAGCAGAGAGGGTCAGCTGTTATTTTCTGAGCTCCACCATCATTTTCTTATAACAGCCCCCGGCCAACAAGAACAAAGGAGACAGGACAGTGCATCTGTATTATGCACTGTGTGCTCCACTGTCCTTCAGAAGGCTGAAGTCTGAAGTTGATATGAGGTTTCCTAAGAAATATAACAACACACTGATCACTCAAAATTATCACTGCACCAGTGCAAAGTTTTGATTCAAATTTCAAAACAGGAATTTACAAATACATATATACTAGAGGTTCTTTCATTTAACTTAAATGGCAAAGCATTACAAACAGTTTAAGTTGAATTTGTCCAGAATTTTTAATCCAGACCTAAATAATGAAAGTATACAAATAATAAGATTTTGGTGATTACATTATAGAAAAAACACATTAAAACAACATCTAGAGCTTTTATTGGAAATATTTTTACCTAATTTCTTAATTCTGAGCTTAAAAAAAGACAGTAACAAATACATGTTTACACAGAAACATTATTGTAGAGTTTTTCCAACCCCAAAGTTCCATCTAGTTCAATTATGTTTAAGAGAAAGCAAACATAATACAATACAAATCACACAAAAACAACCTAGATGGGTGAATACCCCTACATGTAATAGGGAATCCCTTTAAATCCCTAGCTTTTTCCTGGGCTTTCAAATCTCAAGCTCTGGAAGAAGCTGGTAATTTTTTATGCATATGGTCCCAGGTATGTGTATTATCTTAAGTAACTGGGTCGAGATCTATAGAGAGAGATATTGCTGACGAGTTTTTAAAATGTGTTCGTTTCTTTTTTTGGTGCTTTAAAGACAGGTTGGAGGAAAAATACGTATTTTTGATTAAGAGGTGAAATGTCCCTTTAAGCACAACAAACAAAACACCATTCAGCTCCATTGCAGAGTCACAAATCTCTTGACGGATATCTGAAACCCGCCAGCAATAAAACCAAACTATCTGCTTGGCTATACCACAAAAAGTAAGTGGGAACTTTGTTTGACTTAACTTAAACACTGTATATTATCTGTCCAAATCATTAACACTTCATGATATAAAATTTCAACTCTTGCAGAGTCCTAGGGAGCTTAGGTGCAGGGTTTTGAATTCACCGTCTCACAGATCCATAACAAATACGATACTCTGGCCCCATTAAGATCCAGCTTGGCATAGCTCACAGCCCCTCCTACTTACCTTTCACCCCCTCTGCACATTTGTATGATAGTACTGTCAGTTTCAAATTTAATTACATACAACTCAACATACATAGTCCTACCCTGTCATTACCCCGTCTGGGTCCACCCACTCATCATAGACCCATAGCCACACGCCCCTGAGAGCTAAGAGCAAGCTGCCTCCTGACAACTGGTTATGATAGTGGATGTAGTCTATGTGTAAGTGTGTTTGTGTGTGTGTGCAAGTGTGTCCCCCTCTTTCTGTTTCTCTCTGTGCCTGGGATGTGGAGATTTGTATGGCGTGTTAGTCACACCCTGTGTTATCAGCATCTCTGTGATGAGCATAAGCATAGCCTGAGGGGACTGGGGGTAGTGTCACAGATGGTGCAGTGTCAGGGTCCCTGAGTGTGGTTTAGAGGATGGTGAGTAGCTCTTATCCCCTGTCTCCCAAATCTTGTCACCTTGAACTGCCAAGGTGCCATCTTTCCACACACAGGGTAAAGGCCGAGGCAGTCTCACCTCGTAGCTAGTGACCCATGATGTCGCAGGTTTTTTTTTTTTTTTTTTACCAGCTCACCGAATATGGCAATTGATGCTTCCCAGAAACCCTGACCTAATCCTGTTATCATTTTCCTTCAACAACCTGGAAGGGACAAGGGGCGGGATCCCAAAAGTCGGCAGCCAAGAGAGCCATGCAGAGCCAGCCCCTATCGCAGTGAAAGCGGGCTTAGCCGAAACACAATAGGTGTGTAATTTCAGGTTTTTGTTAAGCCAAAATCCAATCACATACATGACTGCAAGATCACAGAGAAACACAACAGGAGAAGGGGCCTCGGAGGTGGAGGTGTCTCTACCTCACACAAACAATCTCCACGCAACGGAGACACCATTGATGACAGCATACTAACTAACCCTCAGCAGAGAGATTAGCCTTGCTCTCTGTCCTAGATCTCTACAGTTAGGGATGGGCTGACACCTGACTCCTACCTAACCTGGCAGGGTTTTGGATCAGACTGAAAAGCAAAGGATAACTCCGACCCTTAACTGATATCCCTGAACCGAATAGGCAAATAGAATACAACTGCAGACATATCAGTAAAAGATTATGTGACACAAACTCGCCGGACAAAGTGCTCTTAACTTTTCCATATAATGTTGTCTTTTCATCTCACCAATTACAACTATTATGCTAAATCAATTCCAAATGAAAGAGCATGGTTTTAATCTCACCATATTCATCTCCTAAATGCTTGCAAAATAACTTTAAATTAATTGTAAAAAGTCTAATTGTCTACTCCTGAGACTCAAGCACAACTGAAGATGTGTGATAGTTTGCAGTTTTGTTTTTGCCTCTTGTTTTTGCAGATGATAAATGAAATTAATACATGTGTTTAATATTTGAAATGCTGAGATGAATAATGTATGACTCAACGGCAGATTAAAAGCAGAAAAAAAGAGTAAGTCAGTAATCACCAGTACACAAATTCAGGACAAGCTAAAATGAATTTTTAACTGCTGGGCCCCATTGGTCGCTCTGTTCTAGTCTGTGTTTTGGGAGCTGTTGAATTAATGGTGTGCATCTTGACCTCATTCCACCAAATGCAGTCTGAGAGTTTTCCTTTGAAGCTGATTTATAGGAAAGCATAAAGCCTAATGCATCTTCTCAGGAAGTCTAATGAACGCAATACCTTAATACAAAGTAATGCTAATCCATGCTTGCTCAAAACAGACAGACATCATCATTACCATCATCATAATTATAATTCATGTAAGGCAATTAATGTTGCTGGTACCTCTATTCTGACAACTTCATTAGCATGGTGTTAAGGCAGCAGTTGGGCAGATACGAAAAGTAGCTGTGATGGCTACAACTCAGATATATGTATCATTACCTCCCGTGATGTCATAGAGTTTTTTTTTTATTGCAATAAGAGAGAGAGAGAGCAAATAATCCAACTAATTGAGTTAGCTAAATAAAAAAGGAGCCCCTTTTTAATCATAGTTACTTCATCGATTGGTAACTATGGTTTAAAAAATAAGTCAGATTAACTCGTCTTTTTTGCTTTTATTATAAAGCAGTGTATGTTATTAAGCAGGTTGTGGTTCTATATAAAAAAGCTTAATCCACAGGTAAATCCACACAGACCGTATTCAATTGAGCCGTCACGACTCCTGTACGGTTGTGATGTCACAACTACACTATATATCAGTGTGTCATTACAGTCATTCCCAGACTGCAATGACAGTGTTCAGACAGCAAGAGCGTGAATGCGGAAGACCCGGAAACACTGACCAATCAGAGCAGATTATGCCTTTATGCGAGGAAAATATCTAAACATGTTCTAGTAGAAACCCAAAATATGCATGAACCTAAAAATGAGCATAAAATATCCCTTTTAAAGAAAGCCAAAATTCCTTCCATTTATTAAAAGCATTTCACAGAGGTGTATGTAAAAGAGCACTGTATTGAATACCCATGTACAAAAAAAAGAGAAAGCTATCAAGTGTATTTATTCATGGGAGTAAATAATGTGGACTGGCTGGCTAAATCCCTTGAAATGTCTAGCCAGTCCTGGCACTGGTTGAAGTCTCCCAGTCAAAATAAGAAGTGAACTAAAGGCAAGATAAACAACCCAACCAACCTGTTTTCATTTAGGATACATATTTGTGGCCATTTACTCTGATTTTCGGCAGATGGAAAAGTCTCTGAACTTGAAACTTTAAAAACAAAAAAAAGTATCGCTCTTGGGCATATGAGAAATAAAACACGAAAGCTTCCAGTATTGTAATGTCAAAAAGACGATTTCATGCAATTTTGGTTCTATAAAACGCAGACAAAATGCACTTGACCACATATTAATAGGTTTCCTTTAGCTAAATGAGACATGGAACCGATATCATTCTTTTAAAACCTCTCCAGATTTGTTTCTATTCATGCTGACAGATAAAATAGGGAGATGGCTCCAACTTCTAAAGTCACGTACTGTGTGGAATATCTAATATGAAAAACGTGATGATGATGTATATTCAGAAATGATATATGCCAGGCGCAGACCGAATAGTGAAGGTAATAGGGAGAGCTTTACTTTAAAGGTTTAATGGGTAATATGTGACATTAAGTATTGCAAAAATGGTGGTGATTACTGAACTGTATAGTGAATATCTTTGCATTGCCCACCAATCACTGTGAAGGGGGAAATCTCTTATCATCAGGCCAACACTCATATGAGCTCTTGATCTGCTGTAGATGAGATCGAAAGACAGTTTGCGATGAAGGGATTGTGTGTTGTGTAATTGTGAATGAATACTGTCTTTATATTCTCGTTTCTCTCAGCATCAGCAGCTGGTTGAAATTTTTTTATGGTTTTATGGTTTCTAAGGCCAAAAATGAGCCTAATTCCACCAAATGGTGAGGAAAAGAAAAAGAGCCGCCCACTATAGATATTTCCATCCAGAGAAATGAAATATTAAACATGTTCATTATACCCTCAATTTGCAGCTATTTCTCATTGCACACGGCCATTTCCCATTTTCCCTGATCTCTTATTGGCACGGTGCTCAGGGCCTTGAGAGAAATCTCTCTTTTATTATTTAAATCCATGCATGGGTGCTGAGCCAGGCGAATCATCTCAGGTCTGCTAGCCCACTCCCTAATTCTGATTGGCAGCTTGATACACACTCAACGGATGGAGAGGGTGATAATGCCTGTGACAAAGAAAAAATATCTCCTCCCTGTTATGTTTTTATTGGTAATGGGGAATATGGAGTTCACACACAATAAAAGTAGCCTTAATAATTGGAAGTGGCAATGGGCTGTGTCCGTGAGTCTGTAGGGCTGTCAGCGCACCGATGTAAATTTCTTTGACATGTTTTTGTCTGGCTAAAACTTTAATGTCGTGGGTGTAACCAATCGGATGCAAATGTTGTTTTTATCCCTCGTCGATGAGATGACCTCTGTCATTTCCCCAGGGAAATCAAGCTTTTAAAAGTATTTGATAGCTGTAGCTCCCCACACACACACACACACACACACACACACACACACACACACACACACACACACACACACACACACACACACACACACACACACACACACACACACACACACACACACTCACACACAAACAACCTAACACTCACACACACAACCTCACATTGCTGCCGAAGCAAAGTGCTCACACGGAAACTGACATACAGTATGCACAAACACGTATCCAAACAGGCACAAATGTAACAGGGTCACACATGCAGGCACATGCACATGCACATATATACAGGTATACACAAAGTTTTCACACTATAAGCACTCATATAGTGGCCAACATCCTCACCCATTCATTGATGCTTCGCTAATGCATTCAACATGTGACGGTACTGTATGCCTCAGTGTACTCAAACAGACTCTTGATTAGATTGAAAGCACTCTTTCATGGCGAGTATAATGGTTTTGAACATGGAAGGGGGACACAGCAGTTCCTCTGTCAGCCTGTTATAACCTCTGACAGGATAAAGAGGCCACAACTCTCCCTATAACTATCCAGGCATCCACACCTCATACACAGGCAGACACACAACACATAGTTTTCTGTGTACATATGCGTGTGTGTGTGTGTGTGTGCGTGTGTATGTGTGCACTTGTGTATGTGCTTGTGTATGTGTGTGTCATGTGGATAATGCTGCATGCGAAGGCCAGCTTTAATATTGGTCTGGAATAACGGGCTCTTTTGTACATTGTGAGGCAGCCAGCATCTGAGACCAATAAAATAGTGGCCCTTGGGTCACTGCTCGAAGGATGAAGGAAGAAGATATAATCATACACAGAGGACACAACACCTTTTTTGTGCTTTCTCCGCATATTTGGGTGCAGAGAGAGTGCAGGTCCTTCATAAGTTTGATATTTTCACAGTGTGACCTTTTGTCACTAATAGAGTGGCTCACCAATAAGCGTATATTGTATCTTTAGGGGGTGCAGCCATATTAGTGCAGCAATTGGCTGTAGAAGGAAGAGGAAGACTAGCTGCACGGAAGACACATGGTGTTAAGGCGGATACAGACAGGAAACATGTGCGTGTGCTTATGTGTGCGATTGTGTGTTGCGTGTGAGATTGTCCCTGTGTTAGAAAGATTCTGCATGCACATGTGTGTATGACTTTTTTATTTGCAATATATCTCATAATGACATTTGGAATGTCTCTGGAAAATGGAGACTTAAGCCAAAGAGGTTGACAGTCAGAAACCACAAGCTGGAGTTAAGCCTCAGCATTGCAGTGAACCATATGCTAAACCCATGTCATGCCCAACTCCAGATCCAGCAGCAGCGATTGACTAAAGCCTTAAGATAAACATTGCAGGGAAAACAATTTGAGGCTTTTTTTGGACAATTTGTTTGATAAAAGGCACTAGTTTCCCATTTGAGGAGATGAGCTAGGCTCAGTTTTCTTTTTGTATATGTGCCATGTTGTCTTAGTGGCAATGATGTCTCATTATCTTCTATTAGGCCCATGTGCACATGTGCGTCTGACTGATGTTTTGCAGGTTGCAATATCCCTCATGGCTTTCCATTCTATGATGCAATAGAGTCAAAACAGCCTCCACCCCTCAGTCTTAGTGGCACTGTGATTGGTCAGCAGGGACTGAGCCTGTTGTGAGTGACTCCAGCAGTCTGAGACAAGCACTTTATCCCCTGTCTCCCCAACAATCATTACAGCCAGCTTACTGGGTTATTATAGCGCAACCTTAGCACGTTTACACTGAATGCCAGATATCCTTGTGGATGTATTCTTCATCTGCCCCTTGATGTTATTTTCTTCAACCTATTCCATCCCCGAGGTTGAAAAGACAACTTCTCTTTATTTAGGGCAGGTAATAATTAGAGCAGACGGGTTGTTTGATTTCCACCTTGATAACACCTTCAGAATGTTGTCAGAGAGTGTAAACACGTACCCGCTCTTAGTTTGGCTCCTTTCATTTGAATCATTTGTTCTTGTCTCTTTTTTGAAAAACAGGTTGTTATGGTGTTTGTGCCTGTGTGTGTGTTTTGTGGTGTTTCTGTCGCTGTGTATTGCGTTTTTCGACTTTGTGTGTGTCAGTGTTCCTCTGTGGTCGTGTGTTTTTTTTTTTTATGTGTAGGTGTGTGTGTATGTGTGTGAGTGTGTGTGTCTGTGCGTTTGTTGCATGGAGGTTAGGTGTTTTGATCTTAGTGGGGAGATGTGAGTTGCCCTGGGCTGTGAGGCTCATTAGGTATGTACTCCTCTGAATGCGAAAGTATTTGTTAAACCACATGACAAGAATACCTCTCTGCTGCAACAGATGTGCTGTAATTAGAGAGGGCTTAAGTTGTCTTAGAGCTGTGTGGAAAGTCATCACCAGCAGATAAGTTTACAACAGTGCCCCACGCACACACACAGACACACACACATTATGTGCAAAGCTAATCAGGCAGGCAAACGACACACATACAAACACACATCTTACAAAGGAATAACACCCAACACACACACATAGGCACAGAAGTTTGCATTGAAGTAAAACAACTTAAAAGACTAAAAACAAATACCAAACACACGTTAGGGATTTCTTTACATATATATACATGTACTGTATGTATTGTTCACTGTGTAATACACATGGATGTGATCATACAGTATTTTTTATTGTTATTTAACAGCTTAAAGACAGAGTAAAAATACTTTAAAGTCCCTGTGAAATGGAAGTTGGAGCTTCTTCAGCATCTGTAATGTGATGTATTCCCACTGAAATGTATTATTTGGTTGGTGTTACAAGAGGGATTTAAATCAAATAGTTTAGCTTTGAATGGTCTGCTAAAAAGTGGGCAGGTTTAGAGTTTATCATGATACAGAGATACAGAGATACAGAGATACAGAGATACGGAGCAGGGGACTGTAGGCTCCACTAACACCTCCCTCACCAGAACAGGAGCAAGCATACAACGATGAACAGTACCCGGCATCCCAGTCTCATCATGCCACCAGCGGCCGGAGCTCATCATCCGCCGGCAAAAGTCAGTATGTACTGAACACCTGAAGCCACACAGAGTTGGCTGAAGTCTTCCTTGAAATAGCCACATTGTTTGGGAAATCAAAACGTTGTTTATGTACTGTGTTTTTGATCACCTAATTCCCATTTCTCTCTATAATGCTATTTTAGTTACCATGACCATGACTATACGAGTCTACCCACAAACGGTGAAATGCGGTATATGACCATATGGTTTTATATGACCGCTGTGGCTAGCTAGTGGCACAAAACTTAGTTTGATTGGATACATTTTTTTTAATTGCCCCTGAGTTCAGGATAAGTCTTCAAAAGTTTTAAACTATTTTACTTGGTTTTAAAAGAAGGGAAAATACAGGGATTTCTGTGTAATAATACTGATATATATATATACATTTGGCATAAATCAAGAGATAAGTTAACAGTACATACAGGGACACAGGGTAAATACTGGGAAGATGTATTTTTCATATAACTCGGACTAAAGTACTAAGTCAGTACTTTATTTATGCTGGGAACTATTTTTGGACAAAATTAAAACAAATAGTGTTTTCTATTTTACTTGATAGAGATAATATTTTTCAAATGCAATGTATAACTACTGATGGGGTTTATGTACCGACAATATTTACTGTAAGCAGTTTTATGGCTGAAGTGATATGTTAACCCAGTGTTGAGGTCTTTGGCCCTAGAGATAAAGAGGGCAACTGATCAGAGCTATTATCCATTCTGCAGTGAATCAGGAAGATAATAGCCTATCTGTCAGCATGGGGCCTCTATAAAGCCATTAACACCTTTTGTTGTTCCCCTCCTGTTCTCCAAACGTGCTGGGCAGTTCAAAAAGGCAAACGAGGCAATCTGTTAGCTTTGCTGAGACCCTTCATTCCCCCTGCTCCAAGTGTGTGCACACTCACTGACAAACAGCCACACAGCTATGTAGAAACACATGATTTGTTCTGACCTATTGTGATGTATTTGGGATAGATGTGTGCACTTATATATATTTGCAATTGTTTGGCATAGACAAAATTGAGGGTTTGGTGCTACATACATACTACAAAGTTTATAAGGCTTGCCATCTGTGATGTCACACATGCAAATGTGCTTCTACACTGCGAACAGTATGTACAATACCGTGGACATGACAGACTATAAATGTGACACGAGCAATAGGATCCCAAAGCATCCTCAGTGCATTCACACCTGCTTTTAGAGTATGTACTCTGGATTTATTTCCAGTATTAATAGAGCCACAGATATACAGTAGATTAACACCATATAATTTTCAATAATTTGCTGTAGAAATGAATATTGTGAACCTCCAATTCCTGGCTTGTTGCAGAAAGCAGGCGTTGCTATAAAATTGGGATAAACTCCCCTCATTTTAGCAACTAAAAGGATCTTTTTACCGCTTAATACTGTTTGAACCACACTTCTGAGAGACTATGTTGGCCTGTAGAAAGACTAAGACACATGGAAGCACACACACACATACACACACACACACTTATCTGACATTAGAAGTCTTTATTGTCCTTTGAAGTTTTCAAGCAGTCGAATTAGCACTGATGAAAGAGTCAGCATCGAACATCTCTGGGATCTAGCCAGGAACCAAAGCTGTGGACAACCTATCTTCATCGCTCCCTCTCTCTCCCCACTCTTCCACTCCATCTTTCCCCACCACCCCTGCACCAGCGTCATCCCTCCTCCTCCTCTGATAAGAGGAGCCCCCAGTGGTTCCCTCCTTCACTCCCCTTTTCTCTCTTTCCTCCCTCTCTCTTTCCCTCTCCTGTCTGTGTTGCCTTTGGCAAATTGGCAAATTGTGTTTTACTAACGTGGGTACATGTGTTAAGTGGGGATCAATTGTTTGTTTAACAGGGTGCCGCTATTAGACTGGGAGGGTGTAATTAGTGGTGAGGCCTTTTCTTAATACAGGCAGCATCAGTGAGAGGGAGGGAGGAGTACAGGCTGTCCAATCAATGCCGAATCTCGAGGAAGGATCGGTAGCAGTTTGGTTTAGGGAAATTAAATTTATGATAAATCTCAATGGAGGGTTGGAGGCTCAGCATTCAGCGAAGTTGTCCTCAGCGTCCTACTGTGCATCGTTGGTTGCTAGCCTGGAGCCAAAATCAAGTATCCATAATGAACCTGTACAGGGCATGGATAAAAGCCCCATAATATCTGATTATTCCCATTGCTGGTTTGCTTTGTTCTGATCAAAGGCTAGGGTCCCTACACTTGCCAGCTAGGCGGATGAGCAGCTGTGCCAAGAAGCACATTTTGTCTGTCTTACTCGACATGACAATCACACAAATGCATAAACATTCACAACAAACTTCCATGGAGACTAATATGTATAGCATGGGGCAATGCGACAAATGGTTTGTGTATCATCTTTAGTATACAATATGCACATAGTACATGTATGCACGTGTGTGTGCATTTCTAATCGCCTCAGGACAGAGTTTAGCCTATTGGTAGCTTTGCTTGACAGTTTGTTAGTATCCCTTAGGCATGGATGTTAACAGAGCGACTTGTGGATATTTTGGAAATCTGATCGTCATAGATACTAGGTGCTTAGCAGTGAAATTCTCGAAGTGAGTCACTGTGTACGCACAAAAACTAATTTTCTGGTCACTTATTGGACACTTTATTTACATGCTACTTACCACTGCATATAATCAATTTCTAAAATGGACACCGGGCTATATGTGGTGCTTTGTTCTGTATATGACTGTTACAAATCTTGGCTTGTGTTTTATGAGAGTGCAGATTATATAGGTTGAAGAGGAATTATTGCAAATGATAGGGTGGTAGTGTGAATCCCTAGGTTTTTAGGCACATATTCCCCTCTCTCTCAAAAAGGGTTTTCACAAGCAAGGCATTCAGGCTAATTGGTTACTCCAAACAAATTTGTTTGTGACGTGCCCTCAGACTACTGTCAAACATGGTGCTGCAGGCAAATACAAGTATACTTGATGCAACCCCACTTATCTTCATTAAATGGCATCCATGTCAAATCAAAGAGCTTGTGAGTCACAGTAAGAACAGATTTGATGCAAAAGTTCCCTTTAAAACAAGAAGTAAACACAGATATCTAAAACTAGTATGACTATATGAATATACAGCAAGCAAAGCATGCAAAACAGATCCCTGGGGCTGTGAATTAGTCAGAAACTTGGTAGCCAGCCCACGGCTAAACAAGTGAACTAACTTTGGGACTTTTTCGTTGTTCACAAACGTACTATTTTGCATGTAAGATCGTACTTCTTTCAGGCTGTTGCCAGTTTTAGCCTAAAAATGTCACAGTGTATTAAGTGTGAATATATGGATGGCTTTGAATTGTATGAATGTGAACTTGTATAACTTCAGACCATCGCTAAATTACGACAGCAAAGCATCACTTGTCTGTCCTAGAGCATTAAATTAAAGAAAGACACAAAATATACTAAATGATCACTTTACAAGTAGTAGTAGGTGTACATAGTTTTAACTTTGAATGACCGTGTGTGTGACTATGAATACTGATTACATAACATTGTGTAATAATATCTGCTGTTAATTTGTGTTAAACCTGAGCTGTTCCACATGTGATGATGCAGCATTAAATGTTTAATCCTCCACCTTGGTCCAAATCAGCTCAACTGCCTGCATACCTTGTCCAATATGGTCGTGCAACATAACTGTGGATGCTAGAGGCTCATTGGATACTTCAGCAGGGTGTATACTATACTAACTGGCAGCTGCAGCGTGGCAGCAGACATGGTGCTGAGTGACTGACAGTCTCAGAAGCAGCATGCCAGCTGATTCTGTCTGCTACCAACACCAGCCTGGCAATGGCAGCCATTGTTGTTACTCTCCATTTCACACACCAGCTAAATGGCTGCAACACAGCCAACTTTCCTCAGACACCAAGCAGCTAACAGACTACCGGTTTTGCTAATATAGGAACAGAGGCAGTGCATGGATTATCTGCATGTATCAAGCAGTATATATATTTACATTTTGCTCATTTAGAGCTCACTGACTGACTTAATATGACAATATATGACAAATATGACTTGACACAAATAAACACGGATGTGAATAGACACACTCACTCACTATTCCTCTTTCTACATTTGAATACAGTGCACTGAATAATAATGTAAAACTATAACAATGCTTACAAATAAATGAGTATTTGTGAATGAATGGCTCCCATAACTGTGTATTTGAAAGAGTCATGGGCAAAAGGGGAGGTGGAGGGGCATTTCCATAGGAAGCACCAAGCTAGTTTTACTCTCATCACATTGCCAATCTAAACAGCCCAGCCATTCTCCAACCAAGCAATAAGTGGCAGAGTGACATTCGAGTGGGGCCGCCCCCTCTCATCTATTGTCGCGGCTTTTGAAGTTCCTTTTCAGGTCATTAAGCTCCATTTCCCATTCACAGAGAGCTTGTGTGGCGGCCGTTTGAACGCAACAATGGACCCTAATGACTTAACGCTTCTGTTTTCATTCTCCACCTATCACTCACCCCACCCCCTCCGCCACCTCTTTGCCCACTTCTCTGTTCGCCCCCACAATCGTCCCCTTCACCTCTTTAACGGTGGCTTGCACCCCTCGTTTGGCTGCCTACTTTTTTTATGGGCCATTGTAATGAGCTGCAGCTGTGGGGTAAAATCTGGGTGTAATGTTAACTCAGGCAAAGGAGGGTGACCCAGAGGAACAGAGGTCAATGCATTGTGTTAGAGCCAGGCCTAGGGTCTATTAGAGGCTATAAAGGTTATTTTCTGAAGCTACAGCGTGCTGCAGAAAAACCCTTCCACCTCTTCACACACACAAACTCACCCCTTGAGATAGAATATTTGTCAGATCCCCCCTGTTGAGCTTTTTGAATGGGCTCAAGGCTGTTTTGTCATTAGTGGTAGCCGGGGGATTCAAATACTCATCCTCATGACTTCAGTTACAGTGTCCTGACATGGTTGAACACAGCAAAACAACGATTGAAAAAGCTGCACTCATTACAACCTTGGACATAGATGGCTAGAGCCAATCACGCATAACATGCACACAATCATATGCCCACACTGGCTTATAAACACAGAAATGTGACCTGTTCCCGCAAGTAAAAATAGGAGAAACACACACACACAAACACACACACACACACACACACACACACACACACACACACACACACACACACACACACACACACACACACACACACACACACACACACACACACACACACACACACACACACACACACACACACACACACACACAAACACACACACACACACACACACACACACACACACACACACACACACACACACATACACACTGGAGCATAATCTATCATGCCACAGTGAGTAATATATTTACTCATGACCTCAAATAGGTGTGCCAAAGTGGCCTTTCTCCAAAAGAGCTGGTCAGGGCACAGACAGCTTATCCTCTTCCCGGTACGAGTGGCAGGCAAAGCAGTAACCCGAGCAGAAAAAACAAAAGGCACAAAGACAATCGGCAAAATCAAACTGACCCCTGTCACTCTCTCTCACTGCAACTGGCGTAATCTTAATTGAATCAGCCTTACAGAAAGATGTTGACACTGAGAGATTGCACAAACCTGGGAGGCCTTGGCAGGCCTGAGGAAGTGCTGGGAAAAAATGAAAAAAAAAAGTTGCCCTACCTATTCATTAATGTGTCCCCCTATGTCCCACTCTCCCATTTCTCAATGTCTCAGTGAGATAATGCTCCAACTCCCACCGCCCAACAGCCAATTTGATCACTCACTGTGGTCCAACGAGGAGGACTCCAATTTTTCAACCACATCCAGCTGATGCAACCAGACAATGCGCTGTCCACACATTCCCTGCTACCACAAGAGTAACATTGTACAATGAAATTTAGCTAATATCTCATCCATATGCTGTGGCCTCACCTTTTTTCAGGTCAGAATTGTAAAATGATCCATCTTGGTTGGTTACAATAATTAAAATCAACCGAAGATGGCTTCATTTGAACGGCCAACAAAAGAATGATGGTGAAGTCAACGCTTTGGTTTTAATGATATGTTTGTTTTAGAGGCATTGAGTGGCTGAGTCATCCCCATGAGACCCATCCATCATGGTGCTCTCCATTGTGTCTTTATTGGCACCCCATCTTATGTCTGACCTTTTCACAGTCACTAATAATCACTATAACAGAAGTGTAGATGTTATCTTTCTCACACTTCACTTAATTGCTCATCCATGCAGTTGATCATTCAATAAAGTAGCTATAATATATAGTTTTACAATGTATCAAATGAAAATATGAAGGAGGTCGCCTGTCGTGATGAACTTATAGAAAATATCTGCAGCTTCCCACATTATGTTTGCCACATCAACTTAAAAGGTGATGATATATCAGTGTCATGTTCACAACTTGTTTTTGCTGCCTCCAAGTTGCCAAACAATCAATTACAGCTTTATTTATAGTCTACTATTTTAGTGTATAGCGCATCGTATTATTTAAATTGTGTTGTTAGTCAATGCCATAGACCGTATATAGAGATGGATGACATATACACTTCCTCGCACTATAGAAAAGTGAAGCCAAAATATCCCAGCTACGGGCGCTGCCATCTTGTAATTTTTGGCACCAGTCAGCGCAGTAGTGACCACACCAATAGAAGACCTTTTGTGAGTCAATCATAGCTGTCAATCATGATGTTTCACATTATTTAATTTTTTTTTTTTTAATTTTTATTTATTTAATTTTTTCGCATCAAATAACCAATTAAAACCAAACTAATCATAAAAATGAATACTTGAAGATATATGTTATCAGAACTACCTAAAATGAGAAAAAACAACTTTGGGAAAAAATCTATTTGATGTATACTTTTTATTTTTCAGTTTGGATTACCCCCTCCCCATCATGAAGGGGGTAGGATTTATGACCTATACTGCAGTTGGCTACCAGAGGGTGATGTGGAGTAACATTAATAGTTTACTGTCTACAATGTGTTGCATGTTGTCTTGCATTATATTTGAGATACTGTATGTAGTGTGGACATTTCAGAATTTCATTGTAGCAAATTGTATTTTTCACTGTAATTGTCAAGTAACAAGACTGAAGTTCTAAATTCTGATGTCTGGAGTTTGACAGTTGCATGGCAAATATATTGGGTCTGTTATCAGTCTGATCACATCTGCTCCTAACAAAGTCTAAAATTCTGGATTTTAAGAAATAAGGTGGGACAGTAAGCATCCCAATGAATGCCAGCAACAAGGTTATCCATGCTAGTGGAAATGTCTAAGGTGCGATGAGAAGTGACAGAGTTAGGAAACACCCTGGTCCTGCCTTAGCCAGATCTGCATATGAATGGCAGCCTGCTCCATGCAGGTGGCATGCGATAAGAGCCCTAATCTAGATGAAAGACCCTGGTGCAGGCCTCCCTTATTAGCTCTGATGAAGCAGGGGTGCGGGTAGAATGCTAATACCCAGATCCCTCCCTTCACTTCCAGCGTGGTTTTCCAAGGCTGACTCCCAGTTTTGCTGTAAGCAAACCATTGTAAACAAGGCCAGGGCACATTGCCGTGTGGATCACATCAGAAAGAGAGATGGCCAGCTTGGGCTCTGCTGCAAGAAGAAAGGCTAGCAGATGTAAGGCCAGTGTAGTATGTGCCATCATTTGATCAGGCTTGTCTCTTCAACCATGTAGTGCCCATGTCCTGGACAAGAGCAGGGATGCCAGATTCTGCCTTGGGGCAACACTCATACATTATGCATGTGCATTATTCACACAATTATTGATAACGCTTTTCACATCAGTGATTATTCATTCATTAATTATTGCAGTCCCTAATGTGTTAGCATTAAAGATATTGTTATTAATGTCAAGCCATTTGAAGAGGGAAGAGTGTGTTCCCAGCGGCCTGTATCTTGTTGTTTATTTCAAAGACTGAAGTGGAAAGAGAGAACAGCAGAGTGGAATTTTGGAAGATTGGAGTGGAAAGTGAAGAAGCTATACTACAGGCAAGGGAGGGGAAAAGACCTCCACACGCTCAACAAAAAAGAGGAGCTGTAGATATTTGCCAAAACTGTTTTGAGGGATTGTAGTCCCAGCGCTGTAGAGATAGGAGCTGAGTAGGAGTTCATCGTTAGAGTTGAGCTATAGCGTAGGATGCTAACAGGGCAGAGGCTGAGGAATACCCTGGAGCACTGCTGATGCCAGGCAGGGTATCTGATAGCAAAACTGGCTTCTGCTCTCACTCCTTCCGTCTTCCCCTTTCTCACCTTCACCCATACTCCCACTGCAAACACACACACACACACACACACACACACACACACACACTAACACACACACACATACACATACAGTATAAACATACCCCTCCTCTAACCGCTTTTGCCCTGAATCTCTATCAACGTTTTGATAGATCAAATCCAAGTACATGGAGCGTAGGTCAATGCATCAATGCTAACCTAAATAATTTATTCTGCATGTGTACATAGTCTTAATTACAGTTAATTA
This sequence comes from Echiichthys vipera, assembly GCF_963691815.1. NCBI lineage: Eukaryota > Metazoa > Chordata > Actinopteri > Perciformes > Trachinidae > Echiichthys > Echiichthys vipera. Next base: position 14,427,027 of record NC_139826.1, read on the forward strand.
TTTATGACCCCTACTCCACTGGAGCAATATTTCTTTTAACAAATGGGGGGTTGATTTTAACTGTTTCCTAATGTACTTGTAACGACAGGAGGAATTGAATAGGTTTGTTCTAGTATGAGACATTAAAAAAAAAATCTTTAATAAAGTATTTACAAAACAATCGAGTATTCTTTGGAAAAAAATAAAAAAATCCTCAGGTAAATTCCTGAGTACCATACTGTACTACTTACACAACAGTAAAATAATTTAGTTGCGTTACTTGTCACAAAATTCTTAAACTGCTTAGTTAAAGCCTTTCTCCCCCCCTTTTGCTATCTCCGCTATCGTGTTTAGTGCTGCCCAAGAGGATTGTGATTGGTGTGAAGAAATAAAGAAATAAAACACCTACCTAGATTTGATAAACAGATGTAGCTAGACCATACTCTGGGGGAGGAGGTTGGGGTCGATGGACCCACATTCCGATTGCCAGGGTATTCCTCGAGTTTGATCCCCATTCAATAAATAGTAAATCTGGTGCATTTCCAAAGCAGGAATGTATTGTCTGTGTGGCGCGTGAAAGATGCTGACATCTAAGTCAACTATTTAGTGAATCAACATTATCATTCCAAGCTTCTTTGCCCCAGCTGAAACATTAGCCCCTCTCAGGGCTGAGGCTTTCTGGGATGTTTCCAGTCTAGCCGCCAGCAGGGCTCATCCAGGGACCGCTGGAGCCAACACAGCGATCCAGTTACCCTTCTGTGTGTTGCATTACAAAAAGAGCACATTTGGTTCCGCTAATCAGCTGTAATGCTATTGCCATCGATAAAGTGTGTGAAACATCATTCTTGAGAGATATTCCTCAAGTCATTTAGCCTGGTAATTGACTTTTAAAGCAGTCTGGGTTGTGGAGTGATACTACAAACCAGGTGGGCGGGATAGAAATACTGTATATCTATCATTTCTCTGTGTGTTGATGTGGTGCAATAGATCAAGAGACAATGTAGATTTGAGGTAGAGATAGACATCTTCCAGCTCCCCAAAAATAGGAACATCTATTCTCATTGGTTCTCTCCCTCCCCACATGTTAGTTTAAAGCAGATAATGCAGGAAGCCTCTCTTCTGAGCTGAGGAGGCAGCATATTGATTTTGTCTTAGATGAGGTCTCTGAAACCTCATTTACTCCCATTGTCATCATGGTGGAACATCAGTGTCTGACAAGCTGCACTTCCCCCCTTATATCTATCCAGGCCGCCATCTTGGAAACTGTTGAGGGATGCTAATGTGTGTGAGCATTAGCGCTGTCCTCTTCCAGTAACACTGTTGACAGAGTGCCTTGCATGATAAGATGTATGAGGTCAGATAATGTTGCTGCTGACTAACCATTGTGCTGTCTAAATAAAGCCCTGTGTTTAAGCACTGATCGGCTCTTATTAGGTTACAGTGCAAACACAGAGGAACGTCCCAGGTGGACCTGCCATCTTGGCATGTGGGTCACAGTGAAACATGGCACTCCTATGCCCAGAGCTCTTTGTGTGTTTGATGATGATGCTGTCCAAGTTTTCTTACTTTATTATCTTCAGTGATGGGTTATTGAATATACTAGTCGACGACAGGACCATGACATGATCGCTATTAAATTAATTTAATTTTCCCCAGGGCATGTACAAATCAAGAAGAAACAAGTTATGAAGCTTACGAAAGGATGTTTTGGGGTTTTAATCTAAGAAAGACTGGTATAATCAAACCAAACATGATACATTGTGTGAGTAAGCTCTTTCTTGGCTCACAGCACCACCCTGCTTTCATTAGCAAACAAAGCCTGATTGACAACAAAAAGCATGTGAAGCAAACCTGCTCACTACTCTGACTCACATTTAGAGCACTTCATAGTACAAGGCCTTCTTAAAAGAAACCCGCACAATTATACTTCTCTCAGCCAGAGGGCAGAAATTTCTATGTATACATAAATGGCAGTTGGGATTTTTCTTTTCATTATACAGGGTGAAATTATGCACAAAGACGCAATTCTACGTAATTAAACTAATTAAAGAACATCATTAATAAAATATCAGTGAAGCCAGCTGTTTACAGTGTGTGGTGGGGCCTGGGGATGTGAGGAGATGGGAGGGAGACAGACAGTGTGTTTTTAATATGTGCTTTTAAGGGTTCCCTGTGGTGAAGGTCTTCTCCTGGGACAGGGGCCCCTTTGTAACAGTCCCCACGGAGAAAACAACAGCAAAATAAACAACATCCTCAAACACTAAAATGTTTATTATGGAGAAAGAAAAACTGCATTTCTGTTTTCTACAGATATTTATTCTAAACAGTTTGAGTCTTGGTGCCATGTGAACATGACGCTGACAAGGCATTATAATATACAAAAAATACTGATATGCATATACTGTACACACTTTACCCACATACATGCCAGGTCAACTACCAACCTTCACTAAAAATAAACAACAAATATGGGTTTTGTTTTTCGTCTATTTATTAAAAAATTACATACTTTCGATCTGTGCAGTATTGTAAATATTTTTCGTTTACTTGTTTGTTTGTTTTTACCTATTGTTATTATTTTGATTAGCAATCAATAATTTCAAACACTATTCCTACTTTAATGAAAGTTAAAAAAATGTTGTAACACATAACACATACTAAAAATCATTATTGTGCATTACTAGCACAATAATTGTAGTTTAAGTATAAGAAGTGGTAGTATATACATTAGTTTTAGGCAGGTGAAATCTTGATATGAGTGCACTCCAAACAGATAACACTTGTTTCTTTAAACAGTGCTTTTGTGCCCACATGTTTTGTCTCTTTAAATGAGAATGGGCCTTTTCTACGCCAATAAATGAAGGATGACTCTGGTAATAGTCGACATGCTGATAAAGGAGCAATGGACATAGTGAAACAGAGCCCAATTAATAATGCATTTGTGTCTGACTGTCTGGCCCCAAGGACAGGGCTGCTGAAAAATGGAGGTCATATGTCCTCCTCAAGTGGTCAGTGATCCCTCTGTGCCACCCACCCACTGTTCAGTGTCCAGCTCCTTGAACTGTGAAACGGCACACTTGTGCATCCAATGCAAGTGCAAGCATTAACTGTATTTAAAGACTGTGACATACATTTTAACAAATGCAGATGATATGCGTATGTACGAAATTGTCTCCTAAATGGTGAAAACGTTTATTTAATCCATACATATATCCACATAAGTGTACACATACGCACTGACAGGGACTGTGTAATGGTGTGTCTGTGTGCGCCTATGTGACGGATGGTCGTGGAGGTGACCTTTCTTAAGAGCAGTCAGTGGCAAGGGGCCTGCCTGTGACCCTTGGCCACTTAGGCACATTAATCACAACCCTTTCCTTCTTGCTTTTATCAGGCCTGCTGAAAGCTACTGTCCAGCCTCCATCCCCAGCCTGGCCCCTTCATCACCTCTCTGCTTTAGCCATTCATAAGGCTCTCATCAACTTCAGACCACAGGTATCACTCCATCACTACACATTTATCAGGAGCTGCTCTTATCAGCCACCAGGGCCTGAATATGGAAATGGGATCCCTGCCACTGATAAGGACAGCCTGGATTATCCCTGGCTCTCCTTCATCAGATAGCCAATGAGGAATGGTAACAGGCCGGAACATTCCGCCATTGTTTTGCAGCAGTGCTGATTGAAGAAGAGCTAAGAGGGGGACATGCTGAAGTGTGTGTGTGTGTGTTTGGGTGCATGCATGTATGCATGCATGTTCGCTAGAGGGGCAGGGGCAGTGTGGCTGGAAAAGCATCAATATGAGTACATGTGATCACTTTCTTTTCCCTGACTGCTTACCTGTTTGCACACATGGATACACACACCCACACACACACACACACACACACACACACACACACACACACACACACACACACACACACACACACACACACACACACACACACACACACACACACACACATAACCTACCCCTCCGACCTAGTCGTTCTCAGGGGGCGCTAACGTGTAAAGCACACAATATCAACAACTTTTACATCAACTCATGCACACCCATGTATATCTATGCAAACACAAAAACTAAATTAGTCCAGACAGGCATGACATGTGCACAAACATAATCACTCACACTATCAAACAGAAAGTCACACAGACAGCAACCTTGTGTTCACACATGATGATAAGCATACAAACACACACACACACACACACACACACACACACACACACACACACACACACACACACACACACACACACACACACACACACACACACACACACACACACACACACACACACACACACACACACACACACTCACACAAAACACTCCTTCCTTAGTATGTGTTCAATCTAAAATAGGCCATTCCTAATTAGGACCTCACAACCTGAGCTGTTTCTTCAAAGACAGCCGCTCCTGCGCTAATCTGAGGCATCGCTTCATTATGAATTCTTCAAAGTTCTACCCAGCTGTCAAGCAAGCTTGTTGAGAGGGCCGTTATTAGTGAGGCTAGTACAGCAGGCACAAAGCTTGGTTTGTTGTTCTGTGTTGCCCCCATCCTCATACAAAAACACACACTGACTGGGGTGAACGGGCTGACCCGAGATGAGTTTGTTGGCCTCTGATGCTGGTGCTCAGGTGTGTTGACTCGGACACACTCCTTACAAAGGACTATTGACACGACTAGGAGGGTTCCTGCAAAATCCCTTGCACCAAGAGAGAGGCCCACCACAGCTTATCTTATCAGATGCATCATTAGCTGCGATTGGCAAAACTATCAAAAGAACGTTAGCTAACAAAAGAGGCCCTGTGAAATGCCCACAATAAAGCACACCTTTATTGGTCGTTAAGTGATTTATATGAGTGTCTTAAAACGGCTTTTGGTTTGGATCTTATAAGACACAGAAGCATGCCTGTGTGTAGTTTACACACTCAGCTGAGTACGAACTCACCGCTATACCCAGGGTCAGCATCAACAAGGGCCACTACATGTTATAATGGGCCCATATAACTCATGTTACAGACAACTGATGTCTGCTTTTATCACTCTGTCTACAGTGAGTGCACAGGAGGTCCTCTGCTGACTTGAGTTCTGTCCTGTAAAAATGCCAGCATGATGAGCTGTATACAAAACATTATATAATGATTTAAAAAAAAAATCTTATCGGCCAATATCCCCAAATATCCCAATTTATTGTCTATGGAGCAGTTTAAGGTTTTGTAATTAATGGCATCACATATATTATAGAATTTTAGACCTCAAGTATTTGGATTTGGGAGAGAGTTGTTCGTGTTTCCTTATATTTTTGGATTGTTCAAGACCACAGGAATACCGTGTATCAATTATCGAAATGGGCATAGCTCCTCCCATCCAAATCAATAACTAAAACAATCACATGTACTGTATGCTCAAAATGTAAATCAGTATTTTCCACTTTAGGTCATATCCCAGGTTAATGGCAACATTATTTTTTAAAGGAATCATACCACACTGGAGAAGTAGAGATACCATATCATGTGTTTATGGAAATGGACACATGTATTTTCAGTTTTACTCAACTGAGCAGAAACAAGACTGCTGGACTGGGACTGCTGGACTGGGAGGCTGTCTGCTATTGGTCACCATGAGAGCAGTTATTCATTTTGAAACAGGACTTTAACCAATAGTTGAAATCATGCCTTTCCTATTTAACCTTAAGTCTGATACGGACCCATGTAGCCTTTTGCTATGGAGACTAGGGCATAATAATAGTATCTGACTTCTCTGACTCGTCAGACAGCCTGGCATGAGTGGGTGCCTTCATGCATGCAGACAGACAGCTAAACAGATTTTAATTACTTCTCCGAATAGCTTTGGTAGTGATATCTTAGTATGTGGCAATGGTTCTCAAGCGCACTCACAGACTTGCATAAAAGATCACTCTCTGTACACACGTGGACACAGATACACACCAGGAATATGCATACACCCATAACACAATTACTAATCAAGTGGAGCACATAGAAAGGTTAGAGATAAATTTGGGATCTCTGCTGGATCACAGGAGACACAGAGGAGAGGGTGTAGGCATTTGAAACATGACTCTGTGACTTTTTAAGTGAACATTATCTTGTTTCCCTAACCCCAAATCCAAAACTCAGCCCTCTTGAATGACAAGAGCTGGTGTTGGCACGTCTCCGAGCTCTTGCTCCTACATCTTTTTTTCTCTCTCTGTAAAGATATGATCAAGTCCCCTGCTCGATTCACAGAAATATCAGAAATATCAGGGACATGAAATACTTGTTAAGCAGCTCACTGTCAAAGGCTGGGTCCTTGATTGGCAAGCTTGACAGTGCACACGCTACTCACAGTCTTTCACACATTTAGCGAGGGCCATATGCTGAACCTAGACAAGCCGCAGCGCCATGTGACTGCCTCTATGGAGCGACTGTATCACGCTTAAATCTCCATTTAATCGCCAGAATCAAGTTACCCCACACTTAATAAACAGCAGATTAGTGCATTCTTTGCTATGTCCGACACACATTTCCTCTTCAGAAAGTCTCACGGGGGCAGGTCTCATATAGTTGGCATAACTGGTCACGTTAAACGGTCGGGACAAGGCACGTCATCTGCTCTGCATCCAGCCCTTGGCTTCAAAGATTTGCTAGGTCAGTCTGCAGCCATTGTTGTGGAGGAAAGTCAGCCAACTCTGCCCTTATGCCAACACGACCCCCTCCTCATTGGAAAACTGATCTCCATAACCTTTCGTCTGGAGTTGGTCGTAGCCACATTTGGCAATATGAGTTTTGTTCTCATACATGGTGAAACGACACTGAAAAGAGAGAGGGAGAGGCAGAGTGTAAATGCACGCTGCATGGTTGAAATTAGTGTGCGGTGTGAATGACAATAGGAAGAGATGTCATATTGAAAGGTTACTTGGGTTACTCTGCCGAGTCTGTCTGTCACCCCCATGCCTTCAGGGAGCTCTAATCACTTTACCCTATAATTACCTCCCAACAAAAGGCTCCGTTAAAGTTCCTGTAAAATAAACCTCATGCTATTGTGCAGAAGAGAGGCCCATTCTTTTAATTAGGGCCATCCATCTTAACCTTGTCTACCTGAGGTGAAGTGAAGGTAACCTGGGTCAAGCTCCCAAAACGCTCATCCCTATTGTCTTCTCCTGCCATCGACAAGAGCACAATGTGGGCGCTAGCCTGCTCACGACGACAATCCTTTTGTCGCCTGCTCACTGGCTCCTGGAAGGATTTGCAGCTGAATGGATTTTTTTCTTTTTTACAGTGACACAATACTTGCAATTCACAATGGGAACCCAACACTGCACGCATCACCGTATGTGAAACATATGCAGTGGGTGACTATAAAAAAATAAGTGTAAGCTCATATCATTTAACAGCTGTTGGTGTGACGTAACAGTCTTGCTCTTCAATGGACAACTTGAGGCTTGTGGGAACAATGTTTTTTAGTGGGTGTTGCCGAAAGTTGTATCCGGGACCACATTTTTTTTTTACACCTAATCCCTTGCTCTGCTGTGAGATACACCTCTGCGCATACACCCTGTGTGTGTGTTTGTCTGCGTTTAGAGTTTAGGGATTGTGTGTCTCACAGCGTGTGTTATCACCCATGTGTGTTTAGTAAAGCACCAGACAGAGTGATGCTGTGTTTAGAATCTCTGTCTCTTCTCCAAAAACACCTAGGTGAGGAGAGGGGCCTGATGATCAAAAGTAGTGTTTGTTTTTTCTCCCCGACCCTGTAAGGGAGAAATGCCATGTCCCTGCAGAGCACAGACGGGCAAACTGCCTTGCGCTGATCAGCTCTCCTGAGAGGAATGCTTTCCCCTGTCTGTGTGTGTTATGTGTGCTACTGTTTCATTGTTCCCTTTCCCTCCTTATCTTTTCATTCTTCCCCCTTCTTCACTGTTTTCAGGTACCACTACCTTCTACCTCGAGCTGACACTGATGTGTGCTGTCACCCCTGCTGCAGCTAGAGGTTGGACTGAAATACACATATACACATAGAGGACTGAAAATCACAGGCCTTTGCATGATATCTGTATATGCTCCATTCCTCCTCACTACCTGTGCATCTCAGCTCACTGTACCCGACCCACAGTGCACTGCGTGTGCTTTCATCTGTGCTGAGGTGGCATGGTCGTATATTATTCATGGGTCGTGCGATCTGAGGCACGTGTCATATGGCAGAAGTAATAAGATGGAGTACTGGTGAGGAGATGATGAACACTGGAGAGAGACACACAAGCTTCCCCCTCCTGTTGCCTTGCATGGCTCTTCACTCCGTATACACATGTTGGCGGATTGTACAGCTTTGATTTACACTGGAATGGATGGCCCAGTATGGGACAGCACAACAGGTGTTGTTTTGAAACAATACAGACTATTCCAGGGAGATACAGACAGGACTTATAATGTGGTGTATCCAATAGGTATGACTTTCATTTGTCTTTTATTTGGTCTTTTTGTGACTCTGCCAGGAGGCAGCAAGTTCTTTAACTCTTTCTTGCTCCTCGGTACCACATACAGTGAAGCAGCCATTTTGCTATTTTTATATTCTTCATCGTCTGTTGTAACCTTACAGTCACTGAATCAATGTTAACATTAGTGCATGACAGCAGAAAGTATATAATTCCCTTTGGTAAAATAAATATATATGTATTTAATGGTGGATTGGGTTGAAAAATGAGTAACTGTTCCATTACATGCAGGATCAAGACTTTTGACCTCCCACAATGCTCCTCAGCTTTGCACAGGGAGCAGGGGGGCTTTTTGAGGGTGGAGGGCAGGGCAGAGAGCAAAACAGCTGACCAGTTTTGGCGTATCAGAGACTGAGCCCTGGTGTGCAATGTCTGGAGGCGACATGTGGTTAACCACCTGGCCCCGCTGTTTGACCCATTGGAGTGAGAGCGAGGGAGAGGGAGGGAGAGGGAGCAAGGACAGCCTGTACAGCCATTTGCTCATCAATGGAGGGCATCACCGCCACTTAACACAGCTTATTGATCTGCACAGCCTGCAGGGCCTCTGTTGTGTGTCCATTTCCTATTGATTATTTCAAGTCTATTCTTATTGACCACTTTCCCTCCCTTCTAACCACTGCTCTCCTCTGTCTGCTCCACCAGGGGATTTTTTTAAACAGTCATTTGAAATTATAATCTGTTTGAGTAAATGTCATAATCGCCCCTAAGGCCTGGTGCAGATTGACTAGAGAGCAGAGGTTTCTGAGGTCAATGACACTGGTCAATACTGTTCCATTTTTGTTATGGCCAGTGCAGTGGTCACACCCGCCGAAATGGCTGATTTTAGTTTTCTCTGCTCTGCATTTCCCTTTTTTATAGGGCCCATGATTTCTTTGTAATCATACTGTGGAACTGACATGACAGAGGTAATTCAATTGTTATTGTTTCAACAGAAGAGGCCTGTATATGGTGTGTGTGTGTGTGTGTGTGTGTTTGTGTGAGTGATGAAGAGTGACGCACTAGCCGACTGCTCATCAATGCTTCATAGGTTAGATCATTAGATCTAAAGTGACAGCGCTACACAAGAATGGGGAGTGGGGGTTGCTTAGATAAAGATTGGCATATTGCTATTGATTCACCATCCCTTGGGCTTCTTCTGTTACCATGGTTATAGTCAGCGGGGGTGGGGTAGGAGAATGAATCTGACACAGCGAGAATGATGTAACCATTATGATTCTGATTTTAAAATTGTATCATGACGTTTGAATAATCTCCCTATTCCTCTAAACTTTATTGTCTGGTATAAGCCTGATAACTCATCATTTGTCTGAAATTTATGGCAGGGAATCAGAGTTAGTGTGCGTCTGATGTGCATGTCACTGCAGATAACCATCTGTGATCCCATAACCATTACTCCAACCCATAACAACGCCTGTGCTTTGGATATATGAGTCAGGGTTTTCATTGTGAGCGGATAGGGGTCTGAAAAAAATTCCCGTCGCAGCTCATGTTGAACTGCCAAACTCCTCAGCTGTCCTTCTAAAGCAGCCTGAAATAAGAGCAGGCCTCAAAAGCTCTTTGATCTTTTACTGCCAGGGTCAGGGCTGAAATGATGCGTAAATGAGGGAGGAATGAGTTTTCATTTTGTCAACCTGTTCTGTTATTGTAAAGCTAAGGGGCCTTTGGTGTGACATGACAGGAGATTGTTTTAAGTGCCCACACCAGTGGAACGGCTGAACATGTTTGGGTGTCACAGCCAAAAAGCTGTTCACCTACATTACTTGCTGATATTTACTGTGTCTAGTGAACAGCCGTGGGAACTTACCTAGACAGAATGTGTGTGTGCGTGTATGTGTGTGTGTGTGAGTGTGTGTCAGCTGACGCAAGAGTCTACACTCACATTTGTCGATATGTACATGTGCAAGCATGTAGGCAGTGCAGTGCAGGTTATGTGTGTTAATGTGTATGCTTCCACAACTCAGTCCTGTACATATTGTGTATGCAATACTCCCTAAACACACCTGCTGGCTGTGAAGCGCTGCAGAGAGATGAAGAGGATCCTCCATCAGTATGATAGGAAAGCAAAGCAGCAGAAGTAAATACTTGGCTAAAAGGGAGCAGTCTCTGAAGCTGTTTATGGCGCTCAGATTTCCAGAGGAGTGGAGCCCGTGCTGGAGGTGCATAAAGGTAACAAAACATGATCATTATGGGATGCATTTGTACTAAATCGCTGTACAGAACATCTCCTTCCGAGTGCCAACATCACCCACGCATTGTTCTGACTACAGAGAGAAACCCCTGGAACTGACAAAGGCAAAGAAGAAGCGGGGGGGAGGAAAATCGGGTGCCATATCCATCGCTCAAGTCTCGGCTTGTGTTCAGTAGTTCAGTATTACACCCACTCCACCCGTTTTTTGATTTGAAACTGACAGTTGTTTCTGAGGCACCATACTCCATATCACAGGGAGGAAATGAGAGCGTTGAATTCCACAAGATGTGAAAGGTGAAAAATGGAGAAAAACACCCTCCCCCTCCAAAAAAAACAAACACAGAGTGAAAACAAATACATAAATAAATAAATCAACAATAGGAGCTGCGGCTGAGATGGGAAACATTGCAAAAAATTGCAGTGGTGAGATTTTAAATTGCGGTAGTATCAATAATTTAGTTACCTAAGACACAGTGCTGTTGTTCACCATAAGGTTTGATGCGACTGAGAGAAGAGTTAAGATTAGGGAGACTTTTTTATTATTGATGTCACGGTGCACAGCTCACATCTGGTTACACTGCCAACCCCCAAACAGTGCACAGCTATCCCCTTTGCAAAATGACTGCAACACTGTCAATTGTCTACACAGTTGAATTGTTAGTGGCAGACGCTGTCAGGTCCAGGTTACACAGGCTTGTGAAATTCCAACAGTTTCTCCTCAGAGCAAATACAGACAGTTTATAAGTAAGCTCCTGCACCAATTAAAGGGGAATCGGTCTTTAGTGCTAATTGCTTTTGTCAATGTTAAGTTCATTTAGCTGGCATAGGTCAGCTGATATGGTAGGGTTATTGCACTGTCTAAACAATCGTAAAAGGGACATATTGTGCAAATTTCCAGGTTAATACTTTTATTTTGGGTTTCTACTAAAACATGTTTACATGGTTTAATGTTCAAAAAAACATATTACTTTTCTCATACTGTCTCTCTGAATATACCTGTAATCAATATGTCTGAAACATATTTTAGCATCTGTCTTTTTAAGCCCCCCTCCTGAAAAAGCTCAGTCTGCTGTGTTTGTTCAGTGTTTCCGGGTTTTCCACATCTGTGCTCTTGGTGTCTATGCATTGTCATTACAGCCAGGGAAGGACTGTAAGGGCCCTGTAGCAGCACTTTCTACCTATATATAGTATTGTTGTGACATGTCTATGAAAGTCCCTACGGCTGATTTAAAGGCACAGTTTCTGAATACAGTCTGCATGCATTTCTCTGTGGATTTAATGTTTTGTTTCTTTCACAGCACCTCAAACTGCTTTCAATTAAGTAAAAAAAAATCATATGAGAATTTCACTTTTTGCAATATGGGACCTTTAACTCTAGAATAAGGATATCAGCATGCTGGGTTTAACCGAGTATTTGCCAAATGTTGAACAAAGGGTTGGCTAGATAGACGGAGACAAAGATACTTATTATTTTCTTGAAACCTCAGCTAGACCTTGTAGCACGCCCTATCATTCAGAGTCTTGTTATGCCTCCCTAATGCCATGACAGTACCAATGCTCACGGATAGCATCACTTCTCCCTATATCATCAGTAACTCGGACAGGCACAAATGACCCTTGCCAGCGCATTGGGGGCTGGCCTGAACTTAATCACTTGAGCAAATTGAAACCACTCGCTCTGCAGTATTTTTACAGGGATATAGCCTATGACCTCAGCCTATACTGACTGACCTCTGCTTTTGAAAGGACTTGAGGCCTAAAAAACACACTAATGTTTTTTTGCTCTTTCCATTTTAGGTCAGAATTCCTAGCTTACCCCACTTGCTGTGTGATTTATAACACTGTTGTAATCCTCTCACAGTTGACGTTTAGAGTACATGGTAAAAGTGGTGTCTTCAGTGTGAATGTGTTTTTATCATCGGCGAGATGCAGCACCTTTTGAAGGCCTTCCTGTGACTGTAGTAAAGTTTCTGACCCTGATTACTTGTTCCCAGCTTTGGCTCCTTTCAGCCAGGGGAGTCGGGTCAACAACACTCATCACAAAAAATAGCCCTAGCCCAGACCACCATTGATCTGACGCAGTGATGAGATGCTCTGTGATTGATTTTTAATGTCTGTGGGAAAAAAAGAGGAATATGCAGCTATATAAATAGTGAAAGACATGTGGTGGTCAAACACCTAACAAAACAGCTAAGCCAGGCAGACAAGTAACAGGCTAGCTGTTATCACATGTTTACCTGTTTCTGTTCTTTTGTTCTTTATCCCAGAGCTCAGCGCTGGGATGTCAGGGGTATTCAAGGAATTACACACAGGTTCACCATGATCTGCTTTCACTCAGACTGTGTCATGTCGCAATGTTGTTGCACAAAAGACATACATGTTCGCACAACATGCTTTTGGGGGCTTTTCCTCAAGTGTTGGAATTCCAGGGCATACAGGGGCTCCCTTATAAAATCCCCAGTGAAATCCCCAATGCTCCTTCCCACCCCCTTCTTAATCGTAAACAGGCTAGCACATAGTACAGCCACTGCACCCTTAATACCTCCCCAAATAATAAGTATTTAGTCTTGATTTACTGAGGCAGTAAAACTCTTCAAAGTGCAGTGTAATCTTTCATTAGGGATCCGAAGACGGTGTCAGCCATATCTGTTCTTCATTATCTTTAATCACTCAGTGTTTTACCTGTTCATTTTATTGTAACAGAGATCATAAAAACAGCCTTGTTAAAAAAACACCCTCCCGACTTTTAGATTATCTTGTTAACACAGTCTTACAAACTGGGCCCATTTAGTTTTTTTTTTTTTTGGGGGGGGGGGGGGGGGGGGGCTGCATACAAAGGATGTAAATCACTTCTTCTTTTTTTTACTCTGATTTAAATTCATTTTGCTCATACTTGCTCTCCACCTATTCTCTCTCTGACCTGAATGGAGAAAAGAAAGTGTACCATGAAAAAAAAGTGGATTCATGCAACAGTAAAATGATATAACTTAGGGATATTATGAGGAGACAGTAAGAGAGTGATAATAAGTGATGTATAACTTTTTAATACGCCAGAATAATTGACATATCATTTAGAGAGTCCCTTTGTATGAGCTTTGCAATAGCCTCACCACTGAACCATGGTATTGATATCACAATGTAAGCCCACTCCCTGTGGTCTCAACAGGAACTGGGTTGGGTGTATTCAGGGTAAGGCCCATGACACTGACCACTGCCTGTCGCTGTGACATGGGGGTTGGGGATCTCAGCCGAGGTATTTGACCTAAATGACCTATGACCCTTAGATGATTGAAGTGGCGGCTTTCCATGCTCTTTTGCTCTAGCCTAGAGACAAGGTGACGAGTCCTTTAGGAGCTCTCTGGTTGCAAGATTTTGAAGTGGGTATAGAGTCACGGGGGGCATAGGCGCCGGTCTTTGTTGGGAGCGTTGTTGTAATCTGTCTGCTAGGCTAAGGCCTGAAGACATGTTGGCCAGTCAAGAGAGAAGCTGGGCTGTGACCTTGAGTGGTCTCAACTAGTGTCACTGTGTCTGGATTGCTTCGGGGCACCTCTTTACTCATGTAACCAGGATGACTCACTTAGCCAGGACTTGGGTAACACATGATGCACTTTGTTACTTTTAGTGAGCTGTGTAAACACATTGCGCTGTGTATAGATGCATAGTGGTTAGTGGCATCATTGTTTGTGCTTTAAAATAATAACAAAAGCAAGATTACTCAAATAAACATGTCTAAAGTACTAGATTCTTGATATAATACTTGTTACAACAAAGTCGTATCCCTTTTAGCATGGATACATCCAGGTGTTATGTTTCACTTCAACTAATCTAATAATCTCTCTTAGTTTTCACCTTGTCCATGCCTCAAGGTCAAACAACTTTTCTCTCTTTAGTGGTCTCAAATGTTGCTATGCTGCTCCCAGGGTCATCCCTACTAATCCCCAGTTACTCCAGTCCTGGTGGATTTCTCCCATGGGCAGGTGAAACCAGATCCCCAACCCTGAAGCTTGGCCAAGATGTGCGCAGAGATAAGCATCCTGAGCCCGCTCCCAGTCAGGGGTTTTAGACAAGAATTCAGAGATACATCATCACAAATCCATTAAGGCCAGCCCACTACTTTAACCACAAAGCCCAGCTGCAGCCACTAGACAATTTAGCCCCAACCTGGACTCCCAGGACCTTGGTAAGATCCCCCCAACCTGAAATCCCAGACCTGGTCTCTCCTGGATTGTAGTTATTCAAGTCCGTCAGTTACATCAGTCTCAGCTATAATCCTAGTTGTCTGTCCCAGGCCCCTGCCTTAAACTGAAACTTAAATTCAAACTAAAATGATATCGAAACACCACAGTAGTATTTTTCCTGATGCCCGATCATGTACGGGAAAAACAAATGAGTCTATGTTATCAATATTACTGGATGTAGTCCTGTGCCTAAGTAACTGTTAAAACCTTAAATGATAATGGCACCAAACAATATGTTATTTTTTGGCACTTTATGCCTTTATTTGGTAGTGAGGAGGGACATAAATGTGGTGAAAGACAGTAGGGAATGACATGCTGCACATGGTTTCAGTCTGTGTAGGTACCAGAGGTGCTTGGCCTACCAGGCTTCCTGGTCCGACTCCTGCTTTTACAGATGCTGTAACACCTAATGATTTTTTCTACATCTGAAAGTGTGTTTACAGCGTTAGCATTAGCATTGTGCTTCCCTATCCTGTGACAAGAGTGTGTGGATGAGGCATTTTAATTTAACTAATTTATAGCTAGCAGTATAAAAACATAACTTAGGGCGTGATCACACTGTCCTCCCGGACCGAGACCCGGACTTTAGGGTACTTGTCCCCCCTCCCTTTCCCCCCGCGCCCCAGCCCCGTTTGTACTCACACTACCAGGGCCTCGGCCAATGCTTCTTGCTGTCCATGCGCCATCACGCCGTAACACGTCACACGCATTGATCGCGTGTGTGGCTTTGTTTACAAATCTTTCCATAGACCTCGGAGTTTTTGTGCGTCTTGTCGACTATTTTTGAATATTTTCATCCGACCAAATCTGCAGTAAACACTCCACCTCCGCACCACACCAACGTGAACCTTTCACCACCATTGTTGTTGTTGTTAAATGTCCGCGCATGGTCCCTCCTTCTATTTACATGTCCGAACAGGCGGACATAACGCTACTGCCGTAGGGCTCGTGCTAGTGCGCGTGCACGTGCGCACGCTCGTGCTCGTACATGTGCAAACGGCTCCGCTAAAGCCCACCTCTTTCAAGCGGGCCGTGGCGGCCCAGCTGGCCCCAGTTGAGCGCGGAGCGGGTGCGCTCACACTACTTAAAGGTACTAGACTTTAGCTGAAAAACCGGTTTTGGCCGCGGCCAAAAGGACAGTGTGAGCACGCTGTTAGTAGCTGGCTAGCTAGCCAATTCCTTCATGCCTTCATGCAACACTGGTTACAGAAAAAGAACCCAAAGGAGTTGTCATTCATCTGGGGAAAGGAATGTGCTTTTTCTACACTGTGACAATAGTGTGTGAATGATCCATTAAAACGATATTTTTCTGGTTTAAAGTCTGTGGCATGGCATTGTGTGCCTATGAATGGTGTGTGACTTGCCACAGAGCATCTAGTTAGGGCGCGCTCACACTATCCTCCCGGACCGAGACCCGGACTTTAGGGTACTTGTCCCCCCTCCCTCTCCCCCCCGCGCCCCAGCCCCGTTTGTACTCACACTACCAGGGCCTCGGCCAATACTTCTTGCTGTCCATACACCTTCAAGCCGTAACACGTCACAGGCATTGATCGCGTGTGTGTGGCTTTGTTTACAAATCTTTCCATAGACCTCTGAGTTTTTGTGCGTCTTGTCGACTGTTTTTGAATATTTTCATCCGACCAAATCTGCAGTAAACACTCCACCTCCGCATCACACCAACATGAACCTTTCACCGCCATTGTTGTTGTTGTTAAATGTCCGCGCATGGTCCGTCCTTCTATTTACATGTCCGAACAGGCGGACATAACGCTACTGCCGTAGGGCTCGTGCTCGTGCGCGTACACGTGCGCACGCTCGTGCTCGTACATGTGCAAACGGCTCCGCTAAAGCCCACCTATTTCAAGCGGGCCGTGGCGGCCCAGCTGGCCCCAGTTGAGCGCGGAGCGGGTGCGCTCACACTACTTAAAGGTACTAGACTTTAGCTGAAAAACCGGTTTTGGCCGCGGCCAAAAGGATAATGTGATCACGCCCTTAGTTTTCTAACAAGGAGTACTAACCAGTAGGTCAAAGCCAACTGGGGAAAGGAAATAAGGCCTTTCCAACGTACAGCCAATTGTAATGTGTTACGACATCTGTAAATACAGGACTCTAGCAGGCTGAGCCGATGTGGTACCCACACAAGGAACGTGACCGGGAACTCGCTGCAGGGGATCTGCACCCATGGTGTATGCACCCTAACTAGGCAAATTAAATACACACAGTGATAAAAGGCTATACAAGGTCCAGTCATGTCTTACCTAGGAGCAGTACATTTTGAACTCATAATCAATTCAATTCAATTCAATTTTATTTATAGTGCCAAATCATAACAAAAGTTATCTCAGGACACTTTACAAACTAGGTAAAGACCACACTCAATGATAAACATAGACCCAACAATTCCCCCGTAGAGTACGGTGGCAACGAAAACCTTCCCTATTACAGGCAGGAACGTCAGACAGACCCAGCTCTGTGGAGGACGGCCATCTGTCTTGACCGGTTGGGGAGGAAGAAAAGGAGAGAGAAAGAGAGAAAAGACGGACAGATGGACAGAGAAACACAAAGACAGACACAAAGACAGAGACAGACACACTTCCAGTAACTATAATAATATCTATAGTAATGTTAATATGACTTATAAGTTATGGCAGTTAATACAGCAGAATAGTAGAAACAAGCACAGCTAAGGTGATAGATTATAATAGTAGCAGGAAGCGCCATGCAGGACCATGGCAGCAGGCACCACCACGATCAGCAGAGACCTGCGAGACGACAGCACAAACAAATCCGGGGAAGAAGTTGAATTAGTAACATGCATTGATGAGACATTAATGATACAGACAGAGAGGAGAGAAGCTCAAAATATCTGGAAAAGTATTATACCCCGGCAGACGAGGCCTATAGCAGCATAATTAAGCAGAACAAAATCAGCTTAAAAATAACAACATTGCTAAGGGCTCGTAAGCCCTAGCTGTAAGCTTTATCAAAAAGGAAAGTTTTAAGTTTACTCTTAAATATGGGGACAGTGTCTGTATTCCGAATAACACTTGGGAGTTGGTTCCACAGGAGAGGAGCTTGGTAGCTGAAGGCTCTGCCTCACATTCTACTTTTGGAGACTCTAGGAACGACAAGTAGCCCTGCATTCTGAGAGCGCAGCGATCTAGTCGGGTAATACGGTACTATGAGCTCTTTAAGATACGATGGAGCCTGACCAATAAAAGCTTTGTACGTGAGGAGAAGGATTTTAAATTCTATTCTAGATTTTACAGGTAGCCAGTGCAAAGAAGCTAATACAGGAGAAATATGTTCTCTTCAATTTGTTTTAGTTAGTACACGAGCTGCAGCATTTTGGACCAACTGGAGACTCTTAACAGACTAATAAGGAGACAATAAAAAAAAAAAAATTTAATGTTAAACTAAAAACTAATGTGTTGTATCACAGCATTTCTAGTCAATGTCTTTCGCAGTCTTTGAAGCAGGTTTGAACCCATGACAGGAAACAACAGCATCTCCATTACCAGGCACTTCCAACCATCCTGCATGACCTTATTGTCAAGTAACTGTTACTTGACGGGCTTAGGTTTATGGTCCTGCCCTTGTACTCACATGGTGCCTGCGGCCTAGCCAACCGCATGACACCTGTATTGGAGGCAGGCAGTGGCCGCTGGCCACAGGGCGGTTAGGTTGACAATCTATAGTGAATGGTGGCAGACTACACTATTGTTTGTGGTGCAGTGTTGTTTGTGCAGCTCTAAAAGACAGCGCTCGTATATATCAACCATAAGTGGGAGATTTGTCTCCCCGTCTCTCCACATCTATCCCGCACATAGCCACTGCACTGCCTTTCTTGCACCAACAGCATTGTGTTTTAACTGCTACAGTCACCCTGCAAGGATTTGGCTAGGTTTTGTGTCTACTGAGCGTCAAGGCCACTATACCCTTCAATTAACACAGCTTTTAGAGGGAATCTTTGAAACCATGACTGTGATACAAATAAAACAAGCCAAAGCACTTTCAAATAGTTCACATTCAGATTTTTTTTCTTTTTTCCAGTGGCTGCTATGAAAATGTATTCTGAAGAACTTGATTTTTAATTTCGTTTCAGTCAGTGCCTAATGCAAAGCTTTTTTAAAAAAACATTTGTGGTGTGTAATTTTGCAACCTTCTCAATATTTGTGTAATAAGCAGCAATGTACAGTTGCTTAAGCGTTGCATGCAAAATTGATTGAAATCATTACTGATAAAGTAATTTGGTTGTACATTCCACAAGCCTGTTTTTTGTACTTGTGTCTAATTGTTTTGTTGTTCTATTTTTTTTGCAAAGTTTTAAACTTCAAGCTTTTTCATTTGAAACTATTTCTTTAAAAAAGGTCAATATTGACACAATGTTTCTTATAAAACTCCCTCACTCCTAACTCTAGATATTTTCAGCCAAGGAAATAATCAGTGTTTAAGAAAGTTAGATGTAGGAATCAACATCAAAAAATATATAATACGTTTATGTTTATAGACCTGTTTAACCTTCATACAGTATTTTAGGTATATACACTGATACACTTTATCTTTTCTTAAAAATAAATTCATGTGTACTCTGTAAGCACACCGTGACTAAAAAAAGGCTCCCTTAATTATTCACAGGTTGGTCCATACTTCTGCAGGTTCTTTTATTCTCCACTACAAGGGCATGTAAATTTGTGAATCTCAGGACAGAGCAAAGACCAGCCTGAACGCAAGTACAGCCCCCATTTGTTATCAAACATATGATCCAGTGCATAGTGTATGCTATCTATTTATACTGCAGCTTTAATTATCTAGTATTTCCTGCCTTTGAAGTGCGATCAATCAGCTCCTACCTGATGCCAGGAGAGGCCTGCACATGTGCACCAGGGGCATGAATCCCCCTATTACACCTCTACCTTCACCCTTTCAGCTCTGTTGTTCTTATTGTTCTTTTCAGCCTTATAACACAGAACAGTGAGGATAGTAAGAGGGGAGGCATCCAAAAAAAACCCTTCTTTAATACCAACCAGATTGACAGGACACTATAAATGTGAACCAGAGTGAACCACTGGTGTTATCCAGTTCTAACACAATTTAAACTTTAAAGTTAAGAAAAAAATTATTTTGAACATGTTTTCCCCCAATGTTTTATGAGAAGTAAACTCCCAGTTATATTTGATTATCACATTTATCTTTCATGACAAGAAGTTACTGAGGTTATTTACTTTGTTTAGTGTAACTGATAGATAACTTGCAACTTGTAGGACACAAGTGAGCATTTCCAGCACGTCACCATGTTGTAACAGCAACCATATTCCTTTTTTTTTGCAGACATCTCAGAGAGAAAGTTCCAAGTCGTGTTTCCTGCACACAGCATGTTTTCATTTACCAAACGAGGAGCGGAGCCAATGAGAAAATCAATAGCTCAGATAAGCAGCCCCTCTGCCCTCAACGTGTGACATGAACCCATATGGACACAGCAGGGTGCTGTGGAAACATGTCTCACCCTGCTCTTCTCCACGGACAAAAGGCTGTTGTCAATCATTAGTAAATATTCAGGGTTGCTGTAATAGTGAAATGAGAATTAAGTGCTATGAATCACAGAAAAAAAAAACAGCGGGACAGAGGAATAGGCAAGGAGGGGATAGAAGAGTGCATTCTAGATAGCAGCTGTGAGCAAGTGAGTGAGTGTGCAGGTTTGTAGCTTAAGGTCAGAGCTCCCATAAAAAAAGCTGGAAAAAAGGTGTATCAAAGAAACCAAGGATGGAGAATGTATACATGTACAGTCTGATCCGTCATAGTCCATGCTTAGGGGGTTCTGTGCAATATGTTCTCTATTACATAGCCCAGGTGATTTCTGTCTGTCTCCCCTCAGAACATGATCTCCTCCAGGCCACGGCCCGCGTCTCGTTAAAGCGGCACGGACCCGGCGTGGATTGAGTTTAAAAGTAATAAAGAAGCGGACCTGCTGGCTAGGTGAAAAACCCGCTATCGGATTCCTAAGAGCAACTTTCTTTTCATGTGCAGACTGCATTCAACGAAGCGTTTAATTCAACAAATCCATGGTTGTGATCCACCAGAAACAGAGCTGGGGTTAGTTCAATTTGTACCAAACGATCTCCTCATGATCAAAGCGCGGCAAGCTCTCCCCAACATACTGCTTAAATTAGACTAACACCAAAGTCTTTGGCTCTTGGACAGTATTTGGAATGTCTTACCAGCAGAGAAATTCTTTCACACATATGGTTTCAATAGGCCAAAGATGCCAGCTTCACATCTTTAATGGGCTGACAGGGAACTTTGGTGCTAACTCTCTGACTCCCAAAAGTTCTTGGGCTGTCACCCGCAAAGCGCTGTTCATTCAAGGGTTGTTTTTTTTTTCACTGTTCCTTCCCCTCCTATTACCAGGCACTGTAGAGGAGCGATTTTGCAGCGAAGGGAAAATGACATGTTTTCTCCCTCTCCCTGCTGCAAACTTCATCCCTTGCTGCGAGCCTGTCACTTCTCGGAGTGTTTGTCAACCACAGCAGGCCAAGCAGCCCTGCGGTTGGCCTCGGCACAACTAACCAAAGTTACTGAGTTACCCCAACCAGACCCTGTCCTCCTATTCCTCTTCCGATTTCTTGCAGATAGAGTCGACATAGCAGAGCTCCACACTGTACTGTACCAAGCCAAGTTTTTGTCAGTAATACAGACAGTCTGGGTGTACTCATCATGTGAGTGCACATGTACTTCTTTGTGTGGAGATAACTGGTGTGGATTTAAGCCCTAGTGGGCAGAAACCCTTCCTTCTCCCTTTCCACTTGTCTACATCTGCAGGGCATGTGGAGCAAAGAAAACACACAAACACACCAGCAGGAGAAAACAGGGGTGTGGTTCTCGTGTGCCTGCTGGATCTCGAGCAGTCCCTCGGCATGTTGTAAAAGCCTCTCTAATATCAGTGTTATAACCAGACGGGCTGTGCATAGCAGGATCCAGCTTTCTTGTCACCAAAGTTGGAGATATCACGCCCTGCACATATTGTGACTTGTTTGGATGAGCGGCTGTCACAGGCGTTATAGATATAAATGGAATATCACATACACACACACACACAGTCCCAGATACTTCAGATTTCACAGCTGAGTTGACTTAGGACTCTCGGGAGAGTTCAAAATGTGACATTTTCACTTGGCGTCTGCACTTTGGTTACAACAGGCATAAAGAAAATCAGAAAAGTAGGAGCAGCAGGGGGTTAGTAGGTGGGTTGTGGGTTGGGGGCGTCTCTCCAGGAGCACATTCAGATTCTCAGCTCTATTTCTGTTCTAGCACAATTAGTCTGTTCCCAGAAGACAAGGCAATACATGAATACATGCTTGTTGGCATGTCACTCCATGAGCTCTATAGTATAGTAGGAGTTCCAAGCGTGTGTTTTGTTTTTGTTTGAGCACTTGTCTTATTTGTTGCATGATATCATTTTTATATAGTCCTATATGATATCAATACATTTTCATGGAGACCTTATGCCAGCTGAAGTGGATTCAAGTAATATAAAATATCTACCTATACTCTTGCTTTGTCTGTATGTTCAGGTCTTGTGTCTTTTATTTATTTGTTGTTGAGTTTAATGCATTTAAAAATCCATAGGGAAGGACATGTCGGATATAAATGCTGTGGTGTATGGAATTGGTTTACTTGTCCCTATTCAAATAAACATTAAATAAATAAATCGATTTACTACACACGCTGTGAATACATATTGTGTTGATCAGCTACATTCCGTTATAGCACAAGTCTTCATTCGCAGGAGTTTACTGTAGTAATAACCCTGCATACCAGATTTGTAAATAGAGAATGCATCATAGTAAATTTCATTTTGCTGGACCACATTTTTTTCAACCTAGTTTTGTCTTTATTCTGTTACTATTGATGTTTTCCACAAATCAGCATATACACAATTAAAAACTGTTCTGAAAGGTATTATTTTTGCCTCATAGATCTTTCCTATCCACTTTATTTAACCGGTATGACTTGCTTTTGATGTTGGTGATGTGGAGAAAGGCAGCTTATTCCACTGCTGTTTATTACAGTAAATAACTCTGTACCACAACATCAACCTAATGTTCAAAATGTAAAATATAACAGCTAATCATGAAAACATATTTATATGCATTTCTCTCAGTATGTAAATCTTTGTTGCCAACTTCAAATGATGTGGTATTTGTTCACCGCAATAATTTATGCATGAAGTGGCTTTTGTCAGGCTGCAACAAAGTAACTTTGATAAATGCCCTTTAATTTATTGTCACGTATGTGAAATCAAAGTGAAACATTTACAAGCTGTGCACTGAGCCACACCAGAGGAGGGGCCTCTCCGGTGAAAGTGAGCATAGCCCCAGGTTGAATTTCTTGTCTTTGGAAACTTTGGCTCCCACCTTCTCTCAAGCCCTATGGGTTAATCAGAGGCATAAAGGTTACGATGTACGTCTAGTGACTAACGACAATATGATGTGCACGGAAACAACGTGACAGTTGGCAGCCATTAACCTCTGAGCAAGACATGGTCCATTTTTTTTAGAGGAAGACAGGTCAGATTCAACACAGGATGAAACTTATATTGCTTATGAACATTGTGTTGTGAATTCTGCCCAGCTGCCTCAAAGATATGCTTGATTTTATGTTCCATTTCCTGAGTTGGACAGGAGGACTTTACAACTTTAGAGTGAAAGAGAAAGGAGCTTTGAAACATGTGTTAGAATCTCAAGCATTTAACAGCAAAGTCTACTTTAGACAAGTTGTGAGACAAGTTACTTTTAGACAGGTTGCGTCTGTGTTGTCACAAGCGCAATCCACCCACCCCCCCAACATGTGTCGAGCCTGGATGACTTGCTCATAAGGAACTTCTTGAGAAATGCACACCCTCTTGAAAAGAGAGAAAAGCTGGGCTAACACGCCAATTCACAGGCTGACCTCTGACGCGACCTCTTGCCTGTTTGCTGACATTTTCGCAATGGACGCACTTGAACGAAAAATTGGGGGAGGAGAGAAAAAAGAAGAGAGGAGTAAGAAGGGGGGGGGGATGCCTTTTTCTGATGGATGAGGTCTTCTCCTGTTACATTTGGAGAGAACACAGCTGTGAGGAGCTGTTAAGTACACGCAAACAAGCCGTCTGCTTCAGACAAGCCTGCCGGGCACCCGGCCCCACATCCCACTTGTATAGCTCTGACATACATGATCACAGCCAGACAATACATGTGGGAGCAGAGCGCGCTCCACTAAAAAGTGAGAAATATTTTCAACTAGAACAAAAAACAATCCCCTCTCAATACCGCTGGGACCCCTCATGGTATTAATTCATCTTGTTTCCCTTTGTCTTGTTCTGGTTTGTGTGCTGTTGGGGAGAGGGAAGAGTGAAAGGAGAGAGTGAGGTTCGGTGGTTTAGTGACTAGGAAATAGGTTAGGAATGGGGAGAAATGTAAAGAACATCTGCTACCGTGACAGTGTCACACTTTGTCTAATGTGTTTTGAATAGGCACGGCTGTCCCAAGTTGTGTGAAGGGAAATCTTTCTGATCCATATGCTGATTAAGGGAATTATTGTGGGATTTTTTTTTTAAGCAATGCCCACCGTTTCTTTTGTTATGATCACCATAAAGTGCAAATTATTATATCAAGTGACAGCTGCAAAACACATAAAAATGACATAGATGCGTTTTGAATGTGTTATAAATGAGAGCACTATACTGTTATGTAGGTGAATTCATAATAATAATTAATGGTATTATGTGTCAGACATCTCTGCATTTGAAAAAGCAGGGGACAAATTGAGATAGAAGTTGCAATGAATTAATGATTCCTAAGTCACATGTTCCCCAGATGAGGGTCCCATACTCTCAATAATCACACATGTGGACACATGTGACCATCATCTCAGCAGTGACAGCAGGGGTGGCCACATCAGTCAATATGTTCCCAAACAAGGAACTGGAAGTGATGTGATCTTGATACTTGTGGCAAACCACAAATAAGCTGACAAACTTTTTAAACTTTTGCACACTTCCAATAGACAAGAAGTGTAAAGTGGTTTGAGTAAGTAGTCTATTGTAATGTTAGAAACATGTGGCATTGAACTAAGTTGAGTCATGCTTGTGATTCAATGGATAATGGAGATGGTTTGCTGACAGATGAATGTAGTGGTATAAATCTGGATCCCAAAGACAAATCCTGCCCTTTTTCACATTTTTAGTAATAATCCATGAGTGTCTTTGAGTGAAACTTAAAACTGCTCGGGTAATGGGGTAATTGGTTCTT
Source organism: Echiichthys vipera (assembly GCF_963691815.1). NCBI lineage: Eukaryota > Metazoa > Chordata > Actinopteri > Perciformes > Trachinidae > Echiichthys > Echiichthys vipera. Next base: position 14,452,219 of record NC_139826.1, read on the forward strand.
GTGTGTGTGTATGTGTGTGTGTGTGTGTGTGTGTGTGTGTGTGCTTGTGTGTGTATAAGGGGTAGCGCTGATGCAGCATTCATCACTGTAGCGCCACAGCTGGTTGTGTTTTGGGTATTTGCACTTTTCTCCCTCACTCGGTCTGAACTGTGAACTTCAAATGACTTCTGCTATATAAAGTGCCAGCAGTATTGTTGGCCATATAGGGCTCATTACATACCAAGGACACAACAGTCGTCTGGTACGGCAGTGTGAGTGTGTGTGCATGTGTGTGTGCATGTGTGTGCGTGTGCGTGTGTGTTTGTGTTTGTGTGAATGTGCCTCTCTCAACGTGTAAACTAGAGGAGCAAAGTGCCCAGCAAAGGTTAGATATATACATTCTGGATACATCTACTTTCTGAATCATAAAGCTACAACTCTCAGGTTTAGATTCACAAAAAAATGTGTTTCATGAGGGAAAGGTCTCACCTCTAACCACCTGCAACATTGTTTTGAGCAACACCAGGATCTCTTCATTTGGACTGTTGGTAATAACTAACCACAGCCTAATGGATCTATCGTCCTGCTATTTGTGGAGTTGAGGACAGGGTAGGAGACCTCTGCAAAAGAAGAGGACACACACAGTGAGGACAAGTCGCTGTCAGCAGCTCCAGGTCCAGGTCGCAGGATACACTATTGTTAAGTGTCTCCATTTATCACAAGGCTCAGGTTAAAGAGCAACCCTACTTCCTGTATCCCAGCACTTCACTCTCAGCTGAGCTGTTCTGCAGGACCATCACAAACAAAGGCAACCTTTGCACAGCAACGACTGAGGCTCCAAAAAGAAAATAAACACAGGGATGAATAACTTGAGGGGCCAACTACAAGAGGAAATATATTTATATCAATAGCGCCCGCTGTTATTTTTCCACAATGCCAAGTGCTAACGGTAGCTACGTGCTGTTTTGGCTGCTGCCTAAGAGGTTAGGGTGATGAAGGAAATCCAGATGAAGCATCTCTCTGGCTCTGATGACGTCACAATGCTCGATGCCTGCTGATATGGCATGGAGTGCATTCTACTTGGATGTGTTCTGCGTGGCCAAACAGACCTGGGAAAAGTTATTCATACAAGACAAAAATGATTATGACAATGTTCAGGGTTTGTTAACAGTATGAGGGGTAAACAGTATAAAATATTATTTTGCACACATTCATTCATATGATTCTTAACTTTAAAGGTTCATACTTTCAAAAACGTAGGATTTCTGCGATTCAGCTTTTGCCACATTCTTCTTTCCGTTTTATGGCAGATTGCAACCGTTGTTTTTGAGGTTGCATAGTGCCCCCTACTTTACCGGAGGCGTTGTTGTCTTCCATGAGTCGTCTTCTGGCAGTTGTACAACATAAAAGTTCTCTGCTACTTTCATCTTTTTAGTGGTGTGTGTGTGTGTGTGTGTGGTGGGGGGGGGGGGGGGGGGGGGCACATTCACATGCTCTAAGTATTGAGCAAGGCCCCCCAAGGACCAGCACCCAACATGCCTAGTTTTAACCAAAATACAACATTCTGTAATACATTTAAAAATTGATGGTCATTCCATTTTACTTATGGTTCGTGTTTGTAAAGATTTTTTTTTTTACTCCCAGTAATGCTACATCTGTTTTCAGGCTCTGGGGGAGTTTTGTTACACTCCACATCTCATTAGTCATCTTGTCTTTAGCTCTCTGTGAGATTACCCTGAATAAGCTTTTACTCAGTCGGTCTCTCTCTCTCTTTCTCAACATCTCTGTATCTCTCATTCTGTTTGTCTACCCATGCATGCTGATGTGTTTTTAGATGAGGCTTATGCTGCTATGACATACTTCTATTTATAATCATTATGGTTTGATTTCATTTGACAAAACTTTTTCCCTCTCTCTCAGGCACTTGAAAGCAAACAACAGTGCCCCCTTACTTGTTCTCCAGATATTAATTTGGCTTAATTTAATTTGGAAAACATCTCCAGCAAGTTTTCCTGGAACAACCTTTGAAGTGACAATATGAAATAATAAACCCTATTAAATATAAATCACAGGGGCGATGTCAGCGCTGCTCTGATTCCTATTTGATTTTTCGAGCGAGAACACATGTGATCACTCTCTTTTCCATTTTTCCCCCACCCTGTATCCCACTATTTCACCTTTAATTGAATACGTTTCTGTTGTTGTTGCCAACCAATCCACCCCCCAATCTACTTCCTCAAGCACGTAATGCATGCAGTAAATAATTCAAATGAAATTAATTTTACAGCACCTTGTTTCCACTAAGCATGCCAACATCTGTTGTCAAGTCACAAGTTTACATTGTTGGTCATTACTTTCCACAATGAGCAAAATGTTTTATTAAAGCCCCATGGGAGTCCCTCTTGGATCAGGCAGAGACGATGGTGCTACTGACTGAACCCTCCCTGAACTCTGACAATCAAAGATTGGCTGCAGCTCTATTGGGGCTTGACTACTGTCTCGCTTCCCAAAATGGGCTGGGACTTAATGTGATTGAGGTATTGGACAGCCTCAGTCCTTCAGGAAATCGCTGACCATAATGAAACAGAGCTTTGCTGACTTTTGAAGTGACGCAGTGCTTTTGTTCCGCACAACAGAGTAAATCTCACCCTGCTGTTGTTTCACAAAGGCCCATTACACAGTGGATATATAAATAGGCCTTTTATTCTGTTGCTTATAATTACCATAGTGCAAATACTAACGGCACAATATGAAAAGATAATCCTCAAGTTAAATCATCAACCATCTTATCTACTGTCAACATACAACATGCAGTAGACATTATATTTATTTTTAATGATGCTTTCCAGGCTGTTATTTTGGCTCAATATTAAAGGAGTGTTTGGTGAATTAAATGATATTTATTGTGGCAGAGGGAAGGACCTGCATGTACGGATATTTAATATGTTAGAAAGATGTGTGTGCACATCCCGGTGTGCAAGCGGGGGAACAGAGTTAAATAGCACATCTCCTTCACTTGCAGCAGGGACAGCTCAGGAAGTATGCTGTTTATTTGAATTGGTCCACATTTAAACAGCTCTGCACTCACAGCCCTTCAAAGAAAGGCACATTGTGCATTCATCAATTTTAGTACTCATGGGGAGAGAAAAAATAAGCAGAATGTTATACATAAATCATTAAGACACAATCAAAAGCAAACACAACATATATGGAGAGATGTACACAGACTGTGGGTTGACCTGTGAATGTGGTCTCCAAACCCGCAAACCAACGTTGCAATGGTGGTTGTATTAGTTACTGTTGGAAAAAGGGCTTTAAACACTAAAGTCTCCATAGACTGAGGCTTTAACAGAGCAGAAGAACAGGAAAGAGACAGGGTGTGGGTGTTTCTGGAAGCACCTTCCCTCTGTAGACTTGGCTGTAAAATGTGAGGGGACCCTGGACACACCCCTGAGGAGCTCTGAAGTGGTTGTAGCCACCAAGGGGCCCTGATAGCCCTGCTGCTTCTGAGCTCAATCGGCCCCAGAGCAGGTGACAGCGACTCGTCCATACTCTGGGCCTAGCCAGTAACAGATGTGCTTAGTCAAATGACTAATTGAAAACCTAAAACAAAATCAGCAGCTTGGCTATTTGGCCTGCATAATAACGGGCCTGTGCTGATAAAGGGAGTGGGAGAAAACACACACACACCCCTCTCATCAGCGGCGCCATTAACAATCATGAGCAAAGATGAAAACAACGCTTGGTTTATTCGGCAAATGAAAGCACATAACTAGATGCTGTCCCTGGAGTCCATTTCCAATTTTAATAATACATCAAGGAGCATAGCCGCAGCAAATGCTACTACGTTGAGAGCGAAAAGCATACCAAACTACTTACAGCTCCAGCATCAGGAGGCAACTCCCAGAGCTAAGAATTTAGCAAATGCATAAAGGTACACAACATGATAGCTATTAGCTAAATTAAAAGAGCCATTACCAGAGAAGTGTGTGGAATCACTTGCCAGTTAAGGACTACAAACCAAATTTTCCATTTCAGAAAAAAATGTCTGCATGTTTGTTTTTTCCCTACCTCATCTATTTTCATCTTCATCATGAAAAGCATGCAGCCTGAGCTCGCCTCAAATTATGTACATGAATAATAAAATACCTTCTAATTAAAAACTGTTGTTAAATATGCAAAATTCTAATGATAATGAGATTGTGCAATACCTTGGAGTAAAGCACATTATAAATTACTTAGAAGTGCAAGTCGGCTTGACCCAAACATTGCATTTTGATGCTACTTGCAATATTATGTCTAGGGCATATGGAGTGGGGGTTCAGTGTTTAGGTCTGTCGCAAACTGTTTGCGTACATACATGCACACATATGTCTGTGCATGTGTGTGTCTGGTATTGTGTATTTGTGTGTGTGTGTGTGTGTGTGTGTGTGTGTGTGTGTGTACGTTAACATATGAGTCTGGGTATTAGTGGGGGGTTAAATATATGTATGTATGCAAATGCATGTATTGTCTGCCTCACTGATTCTTCAGGGGACATGTTAGCGGTAAAGCAACCTGAGGTAGAGTATGAGGATGTTGTGTACTTTTTAATTTTTCATTTAAACACATGGTTCAAGTGGCATTTTAAAAAATAACAATATTAGAAATTGGATGGTTATAAATATTATTATTAGTAGTAGATAATTCCACTAAATTACCGTGGCTAATGTTAGCAGGCTGCTGCTGGTTAGAACCGAGACATAAAAGCACTGGGTACTGCAGATTCTGTACATGAAACTAACAAGCTTTGATTCAACATGATAATATTGTTTGTTAATACTTCTATTATAACTACTACTAGTAACACTACTACTAATAATGAAACAATCACAGGTGTTGTACTGCATTGTCAAAGTGACTATCTAGTAATTATTTTACATGTATTTGATTGTATTTCATTTTTATTTGCTGTGGCAGCTAAGCAAATAAATCATCACACCACTCAACAAAGTCTTTCCCCCCCCCACTGCTTGCTTTGTGTTTGCTTCACATCATAAATCATAGCAGTTTTTACTGTTGTCCTCTGATTGAGTTGTCTTCACAGCTATACTGTATGTGACAAAGCCTTTCTGTTTGCAATTGCAGTAAATAAAAATAGAATCTCTCAACACACATTTACATGAGGTTTTGAAGAGAAGGCGGCAAATCAAGAAATGGGTGTTGTCAGTTTGGAACAGACAAGTGTGGCCCTATAAAAAAAAGAAAAGAAATGATTGGAGAAAAAGAGTAAATTTTAAGTCGGCTTATTGTTAGTCTGCTACTAACAGTCATGTCCAATTTGGTTGTCCTGTGAAAAAAAAATGAAACTTGTCTTTGTAGAGAATATTTACACGGGTTATGTGACAGGAGAAGAGACATATTATTTAAGGTTTGTGGACAACATGGGATTACACACACTCTTCGTAGCCATATGTATATTGTATTAAGATTCATTATTGAATCATTTTAATGGAAATGAGAGTTCCAGGTCAATTGGAGGCAATAATATTCCTTTGCTTTATAAATTCACTTGACACATGCAGAATAGAGCCTGTATTTAATATTCAGCAAAATAAGACTTCACTCTGATTGAAAGGTTTGCACTGCACATTGTCAAACATGATTGCTCTATTCTGGGCCAGCTAGCACCGAGAACAATGTGCATATTTCACTTCCAGTCAATAGGCCTCTGCCATGTTTATTAAAATTTTAACAAGTCTCTGGGCTTCACAGGTTCATCAGCTATTTAAAGCTACCGAACAAATCACCCCCCCCCCCCCCATCATGTCCCTGACCTTCCTGGCATCCAGAGCTCACTGCACGTTTTAGATGACTTTCCACCAAGTCTTTATGGCCAAATAAATAGCAGCATGTGACGCTATCCATCAAACATTATAATCCTGATTGTTTTTATGTTTAAACCATAAACAAATACTTGATTACGAGCAAAGGAAATAAATCAGGTGACATTATATGAGATGGCAATCCAGCCAGTGAAACAGTCATTTAGATTAACGAAGCAAGCGCCTCACACACACACACACACACACGCACACGCACGCACGCACGCACGCACGCACGCACGCACGCACGCACGCACGCACGCACGCACACACGCACGCACGCACACACACACACAGACGTACTTTGAGGAGTGAAGGCCACCAATAATAGTTACGACCAAAAGTACTATGATTCGAGTGATGTCAAAGTATATGTTCTTCAATAAAAACAAAGTACATCAAAGAACAGTGGTGAAAGTTGTCCCCTTGAATGCAGACAAGACAACCGTTCACTAAAATCTATACATTAAGCGTTTCTGCCACGTCTAACCTCCTAGTTTTCATCGGGGGAATCATTGTGGCTTTCTTTAGTTATTCATTATTGTCCTCTCACAGTTGTTCAAGTGTCTTGGTTTGGTTTATCAAACGACATAAACACACCATTGATGTGAAAACTTGACACAACAATGTGGTGACGTCAAACAGGCTCATCCAGAGTCAACCGTGAGACTAGAGGCCCCTTTGATGTCAGAAATGCAAGGCAGCGTGAAAAACAAAAGCCTTTGTGTAAGGCAGGATGAAATGCTTGCATGTGTATGTACTGTATATGTTCAGAGGTATGCTGTGTATGTGTGTGTGTGTGTGTGTGAGAGAGAGAAAGACAAAGAGAAAGAAAGAGGGGAATCTGTGTTCCTCTGTGGCTGAGAGAGTGACATTGGATGTGTGTGTGTGCACGCATGAAACTCATTTTACCCACCTCTCAACTTACATCCTTCATCCAGCGGATGAAGTGAGTGAGAAAGTGGCAGTTCTTTGGCAAATAAAATCGGGTTCATGCAAAGCCAGTATTAATTTGGTTTTTCCGTCGGAATGAAATGTTTTTGTTTTGGGAGGAAATTGCCCTCAGCAGTAATGAATTTCCTCCCTCTGTGCTGTGTGGCACCATAATTTAGCAGAGCGATAGATCACATAGGCTGACGATTTGAGTGTGCATATATTCTAATAGAAAGCTGATAAATATTAAATGTGCAACATTTAAAAGAGGCTCATTTTCCCAGTTTTTAGTGCAGAGAGAGCACAATTTGTCATAATAGCTTCTGGCAACACGAAACGGAGAAAAAAACAGAACAAGCATTATTGAGGCCAATATTTATTCACATTTATTTATCTAAATGAGTCTGTTAGCAAAAGAGATATCACAGAGGCAGTGAGCAGTTAGTTTTGCAAAGCTCAGAGCTCTCTGGCATATGACAATACCCGCTGCTGCATTTCAAAGCATCGATCACCCGTCATCACAAACCCGTGGTGATTTTGCCTTCTTCCTTTTGTGTTGATATGTTTACACGGCCACTCTCTTGTTGTCGTTGTGATCAGTTCTTGCTTTGGTATGAAGTTACAGTCAAAATATGCCAGTGTTTGTCTGCTAAAACATTCCTCAGTTGTCTATGAGGGAAACAATTGTCCTTTCAAAACATGTCAGACTCTTTTTCTGTTGTGTGGAAATTAGTTTTAGACCCCATGATGTATTTGGAATGCTTTGGTGTGTTGGCATATTCCTTTTCATGTCATTTTCGTGGTTAAACACATTTACAAATCAACACAGTTATTTTCTGGATGAACAGCTGGAGTGTCAGAAACAAAGTAATCAAAACAGCTGCAGCAGCTTTTGTGTGTGTGTTATTTGTAGTAATTTCACACATGATTTTTGGAATGATGCTCTACATAGTCGTGTTGAAACACTGATTTAAAGGGAAATGTTGCTCACTTTAAGAACCAGTTACTTATTTTAACAATGACATTCAGAGACAAATGAAAACCTATGCACAACGACCAAGACGGTATGTCTAAAAAAAACAATACTAGTTTAGAGACATGTAGTGCATATTTGGCTTTTACTTTGTTCATGTTAGGTCAATGATAAGGTTTGTGTACAATTAGATTTTTAATTTTTTCATGCAACAATAAGATATATTGCTAAATCTGTGAGTAAAGCAATAGTTTGCATGATTGCATAAACTTAAAATTTCCCATAATAATCCCTTTGCATGACTATCTTGAGACTGTTTCTGTCCCCTAAAAGACTTGGTACTTGTCTCACCAGTATGAAATCTGGCCAAAAGAAAGGCAATCATAAACCTCATTTTGCAGTAAAATTGTATTCAAAAGATTGACAGACACGTCCAACAGATAAAGATAATGCCTGCACCTGTTGTCCGCAGTACCTGTTTTTGGATGAGGGTGTATTAAGAGAGAATTGCTAATGAGAAGTTCTGAGGACGATCAGTGATCGAGGGAGCAACTGTGTGTACTTGGGCGTTCTCGTCTCCTACACTGCTGATGGTTTGCATTACATAAACTAGAAAAATCTTAGCAGTTTGATGTGTGTAAAAGTACCTTTTCAGTGCCTGAATACTGCCCTGCTGCCTTATAACTGCCTCAACACTGTAGCTGTAAGTGAAGGCCATGCAGGACAGTTGTAGATGAGAGATGGTAAAAAAATCCTTTTTATCTGTACCATGACCTTTTTTACTGGCATTATGCTATAATGACATGAACATATTTGTTTGGTGTTGATCAGTAGTTATAAACATACCTGCCACCATTAGGCTGTGAAAAAGAGGGATATTATCTGGGTATCTATCACTTTTTTGGTGGTCTTAAATGTTTAGCTCACAAGAACATAGGCCTAAAAAATATACAAAAAAGTAATCATCTGCTGAGTGAGCACAGTCAGGCAGGGTCATTGGTCAACACAGACTGAGTTGGCAGGTTCCACGAAATTAAGCGTAATGTGTACGGTAATTTGTGAAAATAATTACACTGTCCTCCAGTCTAATCTGGCAACACATATCCCACAGAGAAATACACAAGAAAAACCCCAACCAGGTGCACAGTGGGAGGAAGGGTTAAAAACCGGTAGAACCCATGAAAATCAAGAGTGTTGGCAGGTATGGTTATGAATTTATAATCAAATGACCCACTCTTGCTCTTTCCATTCTTTCTGCTGGCTATGTATGCTGTCAGAGCCCAAGGAGCTAACATCATTTCTAATGTTTTGTAGCTATCTGTGCTAATACTATTACCATCCTGTGGCTCAACCCCAGCAAACCATCTGTGATCCAGCAGCACAATGCAATTGTGGTATCGAGACTGATCAATGACTTATTAAATGCAAAATGTATAATCATTTAAGTAGGAGAAAATGGACAATCTGCAAAACATACTTTTTATTTCCTTTCTTAAGTGTCGCCTCTCTCTTGCCTCAAGTATCGAGATCCATGATGAGCACATTCTGATAAAGCATTTTTCAAATATTACCATCTCTTTTTCTCTCTGTTCCCCATCTCCACCTCTTCAATCTCCATTTACAGCAGCAATGCCCTTCTGCCACACAAACCACTTTGCCTTTGTCGCTTTAAATGGGGCCTAATTCCAGATTACACAAACCTCTAGGTGAGATGATATTTCTTTTGTCCGGTCCAAGAATAGAGGCCTGTGAGCTTCTGCAAGCATCATTTAGCCTGGCTAAATTACCATGACAAGGAGATGACCAAACGGACAGTAACTTGGCTTCTCTGAGAGAGAGAGTTGCACTTTAAAAGGGCTTTAATGGAACCAATTATTAGGAGGATCTCTTCACCATCTGCTTCTGGTGCCACTTGATTGTGCTCGTTATAAATGTCCTCCCTTCCCTTGACAAAGTTGGTCACCATCCACATCTCTGGCCCACCTCACTCTTCATCTCTCTCTCTTGTATAGTGATGAAAAGGTTAGCAGACCTTCACAGCTCTTGAACCTTTTCCATATTTCTTAATTAGGCCAGGCTGCATGTAAAAGACGAAGCCGATAGGCTGGGATTTCCTTCTGCACAGATACACACTCCACAAACTGAATACATTCACACCTCACACTGTGTTCACTTGCTGAGTCTGACTGGATACCCGGTGTTTCTCACAGGTAAAGGCAGACTGAAGAATACATAGTTGATGTCAAGTGCTTCATCTCTTATACTTTGCACTTCACCAAATCAGTCAATTTGTGCTGTATCCAGTTGGCATGGCACAAACTTCACATCTGACACACTAGAGAGGTGCTGGACAACACATCCCCAAATCCGGGAGGGGGGGGGGATTGCACCACCCTTACAAATTATGTCAGGGATGGGAGGAAGGACGGGGAGAAACAGGCAGCAGTGGAGAACAGAGGAAAAGGCCATTAGAGAGTTGACATTTTGTTCATGCTTGAAAACCTCAAGTTGTTTTACTGAGAACCAGTCGATTCGAGTACTAATTAGCAATCAGAAGACTGTCATGGCTCCACCAGTAATTGTGCATATGTGTGAAGTTATACCACAGTTGGCCTAATGTGGGTACTGTTCCTTCCTTTGCCTTTCCTCAGATTTCATGCAAACACTGCTATATTATAAGTCATAAACCTTACAAGCTGGAAACTCACAAACAAAGTTTGGAAAAAATGTATCCCCAGACCTATTTATACCGCTGTTTACACTCCAGTCACCAAACCACTCTGTCATTTTCATAATTTCATGTCCTTGCTCCAGTTTCCAAGCTAGTGTGCCTCCAAGAGGCATTAAGTGGCTTGTGTGAGACAATGCATTGGATTTTTGACAATAAGCTTTAATTGATGCTGTCTCCGAGGAGGGGCAGGGACGCTGTGTGAACGTCGGTAAGGCAGAAGATGAAAAAACACAGACTAGTAATACCACTACCACACAGACACCTCTGTAACCTTAGAATGAGGTTCTGTTTTACTCACTTGCTCTTCAGCTGGAGAGTTTCATGAAGATGCGTGACTGGTTAATGCACCGAATATGCAAATGTATCTTTCTCTGTATTATTTTGTCACTTAGGGCGCACTCACACTGTCCTTCCGCACCGCGCCCCGGGCTTTAGGGTACTTGTCCCCCCTCCCTCTCCCCCCGCGCCCCAGGCCCGTTTGTACTCACACTGCCTGGGCCTCGCCCAAATGCTTATTGCTGTCCATACGTCATCACGCCGTAACACGTCACACACATTGATTGACGTCATCGGGATGCGTCTCTTTGTTTACAAATCTTTCCATAGACCTCAGAGTTTTTGTGCGTCTTGTCGACTGTTTTTGAATATTTTCATCCGACCAAATCTGCAGTAAACACTCCACCTCCGCATCACACCAACGTGAACCTTTCGCCGCCATTGTTGTTGTTGTTAAATGGTCCGTCCTTCTATTTTCTATGTCCGAACAGGCGCACATAAATTACGTCAGAACCGTCGTAGGCATCGTGCTCGTGCTCGTACACGTGCGCACACTTGTGCTCGTACATGTGCAAAGGCACCCTACAAAAGCCCACCTCTCTCAGGCGGGCCATGGACGGCCCGCTGACCGCAGTTATGCGCAGAGCGGTTGCACTCACACTGGTCAAACGCATTAGGCTTTAGCTGAAAAAAAAACGGTTTTGGCCCGGTGCAGAAGGACAGTGTGAGTGCGCCCTTAGTCACTTAGTAGATGTACTCACACTAAACTTACCTCAAGAAGTGATTAAAATGTTTATAAGAGCTCTTGACGCAAAACACAACATGCCTCAGGATTCTTTGCCTCCATATAACAAACAAAATGAACGCTTTTAAACCATGTCAGGCTTTTCCGGAATAACTTCTATGAACAGGGAGTGGAAATGTCGCCAAAAATTATGCATAGCCTCCCAGGCTGGGACCACCAACCTTTTGCTGTATTTTATTCCGTCATCATCAAACTAAAATACAATTTTGTAAATGTGCGATGGTTTACATCTACGTGTTGTTCTTTTCTTTTACACTTGTGTTTCATATTAATCATTACATACAGTCGTCAGTCAAAACCAACTAAGTAATGTGGTGCATTTTTGTTTTACCATTCTGTGCTGTTAACACTAGTGGCATGATTGTATAATGAATATGTATGTATTGCTAATGTGGATATAATGATGATGGATGTGAAAGTGCAAGCCCTGCATATCTTGGTTCACCTTATGTTGGCAAGTAGTAAAATGTTTTTGGTAATATATACATTTTGGCACTATATTAAAACATGAAGCCAGGGTGCATTTGTGTGGTGTGGTGACATAAGGACAGCTAACACAAACTTGTAAAAGTGGGAATAATGTTTACATATTTTCCTTCAGACATGTCACAAGAGACACGGAAATATTCTGTTTGATTACTGCCCTGTAGATATAGATGTTGTCCAGTGAGCTCTAAGCACTGTGAAAATGCCTATATTAGTCTTAATGTATATATATATAATGATTTTTTTCTCTCTCCTCATTATCTTTGAGGCACATGGCAGGAAATTTGGAGCAGTTGATAACACAGCTCCAGTGTTATCAACTTTTCTTTTGCTCTTTTGAGTAGAAAGCAGGCTAAACATTTAAGGTTAGAACATGGCAAAATGAGTCAAGAGAGAGAGGCAGCCAGACACACTCTCAGTAAGTGCAAGTCAAAGCGACAGCACAAAAGGTTGCTTTACAAAGCGTTTGCTGTTTCAGGCATGTGTGTCTTTTGCTTAATTTATGGGCCTGCTGGTTTAGGGCATTTTAGATTAGTCTGTACTGGGGATATCTCATTCCATGTCTTACTGTGTGGCGCTCATTAAAGCTGTGAACGAGCCGCCTCTGTAGCCCTCTCATTGGCCTAAGGTGCAATAACCGCCAATCAGGCGATTTGGAGCTATTTCAGAATTCAGGTACATTAAACTGGCTTTGCATCAAGTTAATACGCAGGGTCTGTTTGGAGACGGTGGCCCGATAGTATGATTAATCTGTGATGGCTTTTAGAAAACACCATAAAAATATATTCTGGTAATGACTCTGATGTCGTCAAGAGAGTGGGCTGATGGTGTGGTTTAATGCATGAATGCATGCTTGTATTATTTTGAGTATGCGTTGGATCTATGGTGGCAATTATGCTTTAATTTCCACTCAACTGCACTGCGTGTGGTACTAAGCGTCAACCAAGTCATTAAGTTGGAGTTTGGACTAAGGAGTAGCTGAGTCTTATGTGTTTGTTTGTGAGTTTTTTTTCTGAGGTTTATGGTCTGTATTTGAATAAGACAGTTGGGTGACAGCGGTGTATTACTTTAGTGTGTGTTCCTGTGTGTGTGTGTGTGTGTGTGTGTGTGTGTGGGAGAGAGAGAGAGAGAGAGAGAGGGAGAGAGAGAGAGAGAGAGAGAGTGTGTGTGTCTGAGAGTCTGTGTTCTTGTACTTCTATCTTTGTTAGTACCAATTTAAACCTTAAAAGTGAGGATATTATGACCTTCAAAAAGGCTGTATTTTAGATTTGCAGTTAGAATTATGTTTAAGTAAATGTAAGCGTAAGGATTGCAATTGGGGAGGATGGAATACATGGAACGGCATTATGTAATTAGGATTGAAAAAAACTAATTGTATTCCATCCATCCATCTTCAACCGCTTGTCCCTATCGGGGTTGCGGGGGGGCTGGAGCCGATCCCAGCTGACATCGGGACGGGGGCGGGGTACACCCTGGCCAGGATGCCAGTGCATCACAGGGCACATATAGACAAACAGAGACAGACAACCATTCACACCTACGGGTAAATTAGAGTCATCAATTAACCTAACACGTGCATGTCTTTGGACTGTGGGAGGAAGCCGGAGAACCCGGAGAAAACCCACGCAGAGACAGGGAGAACTCCACACAGAAGGGCCGTGCCGCCCTTAAATTGTATTCCATAGAAATACAAAAAACAAAAAACAATATCAGATTACTGATACATTTAGTACAAATGGAGATTGTTGAGAGGGTTCATATCATGTTTTTATAATCACATATATACAAAAGTACATTTTAAAATCAATAATGAAATACCAACATGCACACACATTACAATACTTGGACAGGAGTCCCACACAAGTGGCAACCTCTGGGTCTGAGAAATGAAGCCAATGCGAAAGTGCCAAAAACTGCAGTACATCGAGTGGCGCCTTAGGGCTGGCTCCGAAACAGAGAAAATCCCTTTACTCTCTTCAGAAACCCGATTGGTGACCTCACAGACATTTTGTCCATTTAACTTTTACACTTATACAGTCTATGGTCTCGCACAACACCACTCTGATTTAGAGTGAAACCACAGCTAACAGTTGTCAATTCATTACCATGCATGGCCTCTAATGTTAGTGAAAAAATGGGCTGGAAATTATGCGGAATATCCCAAAATATTGGAAAGTAAATGATTTTAATGACACTTGGATTATGATACTGATAGTCTATCTAACCGGTTGTATGGTGTGATTATAAAGCCTGTCATCAGTCATGTCTCTCACACAGCATTCTCCGGGGCTTAGAATCCACCCAAGATGACTGTGACCAGTTAAGAGAAATACAAACAAGTCCAAGTGTTGTTATTTTTATAGCAGTAATGTTAACTAGTGCTTTGGAGATAAGTCTGGTAATGTGAGACTACTGACTACATTTTTTAAAGGAAATTAGTAATTGTATCAGAATTAATTTTTGGCAGTTAACTAAATCCATAGGTGTCCTCTTTGGTATCGTAACACAACGTGTCTGTATGTGTATGCTTTGTGCATTCATGTTGTTTGCAAGGGTGTATATACTGTGCGCACTTGTCATGCAAGTTGAAGTATATGCACCTGAGAACGTAGCTGTAATTGTAGCAAACTGTGCTGCATCATTTTGCGTACGTGCATGTCAATGTTTCTGTGCTTCCGTATGTATTCATGTCTCTGTGTGTGCCTCTGTGTATGTGTGTATTGTATTGTGTTAGTCCAGCTCCTTGGAGGATGTGACCTGTGTGGGTAAGGACAGTGTTCAGGGAGGCGAATTGGGAGGAGGCCAGCCTTCTCATTAGCAGGGCAGATGTGAGGTCGCAATGACCAGATTGCTAGCCACTTCCTTAAAAAAACAGCTCACCAATGGCCTGGCGGAGGGGGAGCAAGGGGCATGGAAATGTTCTGTGTTCCTGACATATTGTGAGTAGCCACCAGACAGGGGAAAGCCAGCAGTTTTAACCCACCTCAGAGGCCACTGAACACCCTCTCCCCCCTCTCCCCTTCTTCAAAACAACATCCTTGTACAAGAACGATGGTCAAAAATAACACAAGCGGAAAACTGCAATGAGCTGCTACTTTATCCCTCCTGGACCCCTCGTGGGACGATTAGCAATCCAAACTGAAAGAGAAAGAGACAGAGGGAGAGGGAGGGAGTGAAGGTGGGAGAAGGGGAGAGGAAAGGATAGGCATGGAACCAATTTCACCACAATTTCCATCCCTTTAGAGATGCTTGTTCGAAAATGATGTGGAGGCCATTAGAACAACAGATTAGGCAATTACAAACCGAAGGCCAAATCATAATCTCCCGGTCCTTTTCTTCTCCTTTCCTCTAATGGCAAAGTCAAGATGGCTGCCAGCTTCAGGAGCATGTGAGGTAAGATCTTGATGATGGACTGCAACTGGCTTTCAATGAACTATGAAATACATGCAGTGCACTTTTTAAAGTAATTAATTAATCATGTTTTTCCCCGTATGTTCTTAAATATTACATTCATAAAAGAAGGCATATTCTGTATGCTAGATTTTAATGGGTTAGATTTAAGGCCTTCTAGTGACCAATAACTAAATACAACATCAATGAGTCATACTGAAGTGGCTGTGGCTCAAACAGAAATGCCTTTTCGTCTGTGCATTATAATCACTCAGTAAAGCAGTAGGGGAGAGTGGGGTTGCTTTCTAACAGTGCTAATGCCTTTGTGTGTGTGTGTGTGTGTGTGTTTGTGTGTGTGTGTGTGTGTGTGTGTGTGTGTGTGTGTGTGTGTGTGAGACACCAGCCAGAATCAGGTAGACAGGTCACACTGTCAAGCAGGGAGCAAGTGCACGGAAAAGAGGGGTCAAGGGCGAATAAATCGCTCGACCGCTCTTTTTGAGATGACAAACACGTGCTCCTGCCAGAAGGGAACCATTAAAAATAATTTACACAAGCTTTATGTTGGCTGAGCTCTTTTTGATGCAGTGTTTCCCCTGGCAATTATGGCTATGGCGCAGCTCCAGCCATATGGCCAGCCGGGCAGTGGGCCGTGAGGCTCAGGAATACCTGGGTGGTTAATTAAGAGCTGTTGCCAGGGCCATAGGAGGCCAGTCTCAGATCTTACACACCCTCACCGCCACCACCACCATCTCTGCTAACACTCTTGCTTCCTCCAAGAGCAGACCCTCCAGTGTGACCTACTGTTGTCTCTACTCGCTCACAAGCAGCAGCCACTAGGGACAGGGAGAGGCCACCGGTAATTATTTGAGATAACATCCCCTGAGTTGAGGTGGGATATGTGAGAGAGGAGAACTATGTGCTGTGTTGTGTTTGTGTTTTTCTGTTTCTGGATGTGTGTGCATGTGCACATAGGTGTGGATGCGCATGTATAAGTGTGCGTATACTTCAGAGCATAAAGGTCAACATTTCCACTTTCCTTCTCGAGTGAGTGTAATGCTTCTTTAGAATGGAGGACAACGTAGCCGCATTTTTCATAAATACCTCATTCTGTATTCAGACATTTACTGTTCTCTGCTCTCGGTCACCAGACCAATTTGAATAAACTATTCTCACTTGTCAGGGAGCACTTGTCTCACTTTGATTGGCATGAACATTTTTCAGTGACTGCAAAGAGAAAATGTGAATATAAAGCATTGGGCCATTTCAAAACATTTTTTCAAATGTATTGTCAGAAAAAAGGCACTGTAATGAATGATTATGCAGGATGTTTTTTATATAATCATAACACAGGCCTTCTGCATTTTCTGCAAGAGAATTGATACCGTGAAAAAATATAGAGACTTTGTGATATACAGTTATGTTGTCTAAAATTGACAATAACAAACACATTAACTCAAACTTCTTAAACATTTTTATCTGGAATACCTGAGGGAATATCATCTGAAAATTGCAGTTTTGTTTTTATGATCAAACTTTACATTACCACACAGTAATCACTCAATGTGATTTACATCAACTGGATTGCATAACCCATGATTTCATTTCACGTATGTCAGCAGTTATTATGATATATTAAGATAGGTCCTTCAAGGTGATAGCAGAAGATATATACTGTATGTTTTTTCTATATCTTTTCTATTGTGATGTTGAAGTGCAGCGGCCGAATTGTATATGGCAATATTGATGTCATTTGGTCGATACCTTACGTTCTGATCCTTGCACATCATGTACATTCTGCACCAAAGTTCTTAATAATATGAGAAAATACTCAGTACTTTTCATTTGAGTATACACATAGACTTTACCATGTGGTTATTTCATATGCACTTTTTACTGTAATCTATTGTGATCTATATTGTTACCGAGACATGAAATGACCTATATCAGGATAGATGATTTTGTCCACATTGCCCAATCCTACCACTCTCTGTCCAGAGTAATGGGAAATCACAGTTACAGCCTGCAGTCCTATTACTCAATAAATCACACAATGTCATAGTAGTCATGGCTTGTTAAAATATTTTCAAAATGCAGACAAAACAATAACCTATTGATTTTTACAACAACCTTTGTAAACCTTGACGGTTTAAGACCAACATGATTTTCAACTGATATCACTAGTCTTATTCTATCTATTGACCTTACGGTGTTATCATGGTTCATGTTGTCATAACATATAGCTTTGACCTTGGCTGAGGTCTTCACAAGCCCCCTGTCTAAACATATTGATATTCATAAAAGCACTATCACTCTATCAATCTGCTAGACAGAGATCTAATACAGTATAATGAAGCGATAATGAGGAATTTTCTCTTGTTAAAATGTCATTTATGTAATGAATAAAAGATGATGGGTTCAGCTGTCTCTGCTTTGTTCTCAATCAGTCTCTCTTTTTTTTTTGCTTTGGCCTGTACACTAACAATGGCGTCATTGGCAGACATTGTCCCGATAATCAGCCAAAATTGCTTCATGTTTCCACTGTATAAACAATCATTAGGATGTTGTTTTGTTCATTCGCTTCGCCTCAGCTTTTCATTTGTGAACAGTGGCTGCAACGAAAACACTGACAGCTTCTAATCTAAATCTGTGATAGTTCAGAATGTCCTGATTGTGACAGCATAGCAAGGCAAATACATTTGTGACTGTGTCTGTGTGTGCATGTTTATTTGAACCTCTATATATGTGTGTGTGTTTGTGTGTGTCAGGGACCCCCTGCTGACTCTCCACCTCATCTCCATATTCCTTTATGGGAAATGTAAATGGATACATGATTATCTTTACACAGACCCAAGGAGGAAATGGGATCCTACCCTTCACTGTGACTAAAGAAGAGAGGGAAATGTTATGGTACACATTATAAATGATTTATGCGTGTAGAGTATGGCATCTTTTTCTTGATAACCTCTCCTGTGTGTTTTACGTGCTTGCTTTTCAACTGAGATTCAGCAAGGTCCCAATGGTGCAATGTTCTCTCCCTGTACCCCTCTAAACAATAAACAGCATTATCTGTCTGCCTTCAGTTTTCTCTCGTTTATACTGACCTGGTATCTTATGGTAATAAATCCCAGTGAGTGAATGAAGGGTGATATACTTGATGCTGAATAATTGGTCATTTTGGTTGCAGGCTCCCCTGCTTCACATTATAAGGATAACGAAGGCCTGCTGAATATGGTGATGCGTCTGTTGGGTATGTGTCTCAGTGTGCATCTGTCATCTGTGTGTGTATTGCAGAGGTGTCTCCTGAGTCAGGGATTATTGCTGATAGATTATTTCTTCAGCCCCCTCGTTATCACTGGATCAAACAGACATGTGACCCGCACTTCATCACTCTATTCATCCTCCTCTTAAACTGAGCTCTGGAGACCTGCAGGGAAGGCTGCTGGAACCATATATATAGGGCTGGGTTGAGACCAGGGGCCCATAATACTGCTGCACTGGGACCCTTTTGCATAATTTTAAACCCCTCCTAGCCCCGTGTGTAGTACACCTTAACCAGCATTATGAATTTGGTTTTACAGCTGAGGAAACCCTAACCTATCTGTGTGTGTGTGTGTGTGTGTGTGGGGGGGGGGGGGGTCACTTTTCATTCATCTGTATCATTCAGTTTGCAGTCAGGTGGAAACACTGGAGGTTTTAAGAGAGATAGCTCTTTAAAATAGTATTCTCGTCATTCCATACTGCTCTGGCCTCTACTGTCCAGGCTCATGTTCCTGTCCCTGTTATTCTGTGATTTTGTCGTCACCTGTCCTCATTACTAGTTGAAGGACAGACCCTTTGATGCTCATTAGCAAGCACCCCTGTGTCAGCAGTACAGACTAGTCATAGAGAGGTGCAGCTATGAGAGACTGTGATGTTAGCCAACCTGTGTATACCATGACAGTGGTGACACCCAGCCAGTCCTCCTTTTGTCAGGGGCCCCTAACGAGGTCATCACTGTCCCTGAGACAGAGGTCACCCTTACATTTGACCTCTGTTCCTCCCCACGCTGTAATGTCAACAACTCCTCACGTCACCTGCCCGGTGGTGTCCCTGCGCCGCTTTCCCTCATTGGCTGGTGGCATATCGAGCTGTCATGCAAGTGGCCAGTGTGTGTGAAAATCAAGGTGGGCTGATGTCTTTTAATGAGACAGACGTAGAGCCCCGCTAATGTCCCTGCCTTCGTTAGGCAGGACCCAGCTGCAGCCTGTCAGCCCCCTTGTTAGGCTCAGCCCTGGTGGGACGGTCAGGCCGGGCAACGCGGCTGTCGCTCTGTCTATCAGTTGGTCAGCTTTTCTCCTCCCCTCTCCCCTTGGTGGACCTTAGTCTCCAGGGTGGAAAGCAAGCTCTGCCTGCCTGATGGCATGGTACTGTATGTCAGGGCTGTACTGCCTGCTGCTTTCTCTGGATCCTGGGAGGTGGTTGGCTAATGATCAACCGACAGGGCTTTGGGGTGCTCCACGGCATTTTGTTTCCTGATTAGAATGCAGCAGCGGCCTTTGTCAACAGCGATGTCAGCCACTGTAAGGACAAAGCATTGTTACCAGGAGCATAATTAAATCTGTTTCCTGTGAATCTGCCACCTGTGTTGACCAGGCAGTCAGGGATTCAGAGTTTTTTTTCACCTCCCACTCTGTTTTGTGTTTATTTTCTCCCTCCTCCTCCTTCTGTATTTGAAGCTAATATACTGTGTAACAGGAAGGCACCGACGTAACACGGAGAGGAGAGAATCTTATTTTTCTGGTTATCATTCTTTGTGGGGATAATGCAAACAGTAGCAAACACAAATTAGAAAACACATTTATAATCATTTACTTATGCTAAGCTTTTAGTTACATCAAAACCAAAAGCTTTACTGAATAGTGATAAAAAAAACAACTTTATTATATTATAATTATTTTCAACTGATATGCATAGATGTAAATGTATAGTATATGTACATTGACACGTTTATATTATATTTTATAATGATGTATTTGTTATTCATCTCTCCTAACCCTGTTATAAGCCACTACAGTTATCTGTCTCATCAAATACACAGTGAAGCAGTCCCAGGAATATGGACTGGTCAAAAATTAATTGGCCCCATGGCTGTTTGAAAGCGCGAAGAAAACAACTCCATGGAGTGTATCAGGATTTCCCACATAAAATATGTCAATTTTCCCCGCTCAAGCCAGTCGAGCAATAATGACCCCATGGTGCTGTAGAGTGGTGTGACAACACAAATGACACTACACTGTGTGCTAATGACATGGGATGTAGTCGCTGGGTAAACATGGCAATTAAACAACAGTCTCAGACTGAGTGGGGCACACATAGAACCTTCACAGGCCCCATTGTCTCTTTGTCTTTGCTCTCTCTCTCTCTCTCTCTCTCTCTCTCTCTCTCTCTCTATCCCTCTCTCTCTCTCCCTCTCTCCCTCTCTCTCTCTCACTCTCTCTCTCTCTCTCTCTCTCTCTCTCTCTGTCTCTCTCTCTCTCTCTCTCTCTCTCTCTCTCTCCTCTCTCTCTCTCTCTCTCTCTCTCTCTCTCTCTCTCTCTCTCTCTCTCTCTCTCTCTCCTCACGGCAAGACATTTGCATGCCGGTGGCATAATTGGCTGGTCTCATGGTGGCGGTGGCAGTATTCCTAGAACGAGGACATCTCAATGCACCTCACACATCCTCACTGTCACAAGGCTCGCTGCTGAAAGCCTTCCTGACATAAACACAGCAACACAGAACGCTCCCACAATGGCAGCCATGTCTGCTCCCACTCAAACTACACCCTGTGACAAGAAGGAGCTGAACTAAGCACATTTCTCTTCCCCCTTTGCAGTTTCCAAAGTTCAGGATTACCGTCAGCATGCAGGAGCCCTGCTGGAGAAGTTTTTTGCTGTCTGAGAAGGCTGTGTGAGAGAGTTTGGAGGGTGACAGCCTAGCTGTAGCAGTTTGCTGGAGGAAACTCATGTTGAGTTTGGGTATGTAGGCACATTTGAACATGCAGTAACTTGCAAGTGGCACATTTTGTATGCATGATGGACTGGATTCAAATTTCTTGTCAAGTGGAATGGAACTCACCAATGTGTTACATGTTTCACATAGTAACAAAAAAATGTCCAGTTAGTTGCTCATACATCCCTCAGTATTAATCTCCATTCATTATCTCAGCGGTTATTTTCATTATCAAACATTCATTCTTTATATTTAAATGAATCATTCAGCAGATACAGAGTATGTGTGGCTGCCCACAGGTAACCCTGCAGTGTGCCAGAGTGGCCAAAAATTGCTCACCACAGTGATAGAGTACCCCTGCCAGAGCCTTAATATCATTCACCCATGGAACAATTAGCAATGCTGAGCAGTTTTGCAATTAACAGCCTCATAACAGTCACATGCCCCAATTTTAAATCAGCAGGAGTAATATCTGTTTTAGAGCAAAGTTTAATTACAAAGTGAAGCATTTGCATTGCAGCGATTACCATTTTTAAATGACATTATTATTATTTTTTTTAAATGTATTATTTTTTTTTACAAAACCCTCTACAAGCAAGGCCCCTCCCTGTGGCAAGATATTATTTAGATTTATGTGTAACTGTCATACCTATACAAGGAAAATAAACTTTATCTGATCACAATGCATTTTGAGCTTTGCTTTACCCCTGAGTGATGATTGAGAAATAATGTTTTTAAGGTGACTGAATGAATGACTGCCAGTGGAATAGCACTCAGTTCAAGCTTGACATTTTCCATCAAACCGCAGCATACTCTTGTGAACAGTCTGTCTAAAATTCTAAATGGGCTCAGTCAGAATGGATGCTAGAGCCCAGTCAAGGCTTAAATCATCTCTCTGTTGAGCTCAAAAGAGAAGCGTCGAAGCCAGAAAATAGAAGAGCCGGGCTGATGGAATCTGGCGCAAACACATTCCCACCTTTCCAATCTTATTTTTGTCTCTCGCCTTCTGCCTGGTTCCCTTGCAGGGGCTTAGTGTACTTTTTGTGTCCCAGTGCGTACAAAGTCTATCAGAATGCATTTGTTTCAGGGAGCCCCCATTCACTTTCAAAGGGTTAAACAGACCATTCACCGGCCCTGTCAACATTCCCTGGCCCGCCTCACGGAAAAGTCTGCTCGAGTTTTGTTCCCGATCAACACTTGTCTCCTCGGCCCGTTGTTGCTCGCGTCGTGTAATATCCATGACAATCGTGTTGAGCTTTTCAGGGGGCTCTGTAGCACCCATTCTGTGGGGCCACTTTCAGGCCATAAAGAGCTTTATTTGTGTGGATTTGAAAGAGTCATGTGAAGTGCCCTCAGGCTGGAATCCTCTTCAGCGGGTCACCGTTGTCTCACTGTGCTTCACACTCACAGGCCGCCATCAGTACTGCCCTCATGTTCTTACGAAGCAACATCAACGCTACTGCTGCAAGAGTTCTGAAAGTCCTCTGAAAGGTGCACTGTGGGGTGGGGTGAAGGAAACTAGGAAAGAAGGGTTGTACAGGGGGAGAGAGACAAGCCCAGGGAGGCAGATAACAGTCTGCAGCAGAGAGGCCAAGAGCAAGAGTGAAGGAAAGGACCATTTTTTTTGGCTTGGATTAGAATGATGAGCACAGTATTTTAAGATCTTGACTTGGCTGGGTGTGTAACATAATCAACATCAGAACCCCCAACCTGTTGCTCTAAACCATCCGCCTGAAGTGTGTGGGCAAACACAAACCACACAGCAGCCAAAGGCACTGATGGCCAGGGCGTGGGAAGTAAGGGAGGTCCAACGGCGTATCCATTTTCATGGGCCATATGGAAATTCTGTTGTGTGCGCAGCGGACGCGTTAGATAGCGTTGACCCCAACGGCCATGTGTGTATATGCTGAATGGTAAACAGTGTGGAGAGGGGCGTCACCCCAACCCCCGGCATATGGGTGTCTATTCTGAAGGAGGGTTTTCACAAACACAGCCATGCTGCCAGGCAGGCCCTTGGGACTTTGATTTGTTAATGAATTGCTCTATTGACTTGCATCTTTGCTTGCTTCATTAGAAGACACCAACAACACTCCCTGTTTTCTTTTTTTCCCCCTTTTTTTATTCCACCCTGATCTTATGCACAGAGAGGAAGATGTGGGCAGAAGGAGGGAGGGGCATTACAGAATGCTATTGTATGTTTGGCTTAAATCTTCAGGCTTGTCATCTGTTTTCCCCCTCTTCTGTGGCTTCAATTCTTTAGCCCAGCTAATTTGTATTGTGGCAATTTAAGACAACTCTCCAGTGCTCAGTGATGCAAGAGAACAAACCTAATTCCCCGCTCCCCCGCCTCCCTGTCCTACTCCCCCCACCCTCACACCCCATCCCAGGCAGGCCATGGCCCAGGACCAGCCTCCTCTAAATCTATTTCCCAGTCCCTCCCCGGCCCTCATTACCATGTGGAGACAATAATGGTTTTGTCAGGACGATACCTGCTTTACAAGTAGCAGATTATTGTGTCCCGCCAGTGTTAACACAACAAGTACAAGCCCTCTGTCTGTGGCCATTCCACCGGCTGTCAGCACTCATCCATAATGGCAGTGTCACACCATAACACACGGCACACAAAGACGTGTGACCCTCCAGCTACATGCACAAAGACATACAGGCTCTATAAGACTTGCACAGCATATGGCTGCAGCATTATGGCCCTTGGTTTTTCTACAACCCACCACTGAGCCAAAATGTCTTGCCCTTTGTCCAGAAAATGTGTTGCCCCTGGCTGGTAGGCCACACAGTGCCATGGTTGTGCACCAATTACACCATACTTTACCAGGAGTACCATCTGTATGCCAAATGGACCATTTCGTCTGGGCATTCTGGCCTGATAGGTGTGAATTTTACAGGCCTAAAAGTGCATTAAAGACGGGGGTGGGGGGGCTTGTATATGTGGTTATTTTTCCATTGCAATTTGTTTTTGAGATTTGGATGTGTGTCTTTTTCATACTGTATACATGCATGCAAGTACGTGTAATATTAAAGTATACATAATTTCAAACTGTTTGGGTCACCATCACCTACAACAAACGAAAGCAAATAAAGGCAAAGCAAGCTGTCCCATATCTAATCTTGTTCAACTTCCAGTGACATCTAAACCAACACAATGGAGAATGTGTGTTTTACTGCGGCTAAGGGATTTTATCAAGTCCTGTGAAGATGTCTCAGAGGCTCTATTGACAATGTCTCATGCAATACCACACTGTCTTAGAACTACATGAGAGAAAGCGTAACAGACTTTGACAGCCTTTTATCACTGTTGCAGACAATAGGAGTCATCACAGGAATTGTGATACTGTATTTTTTATCTCGAAAGGAAACTGCTGATATTTTTAGAAAAAAAAATCCAGTGATGTTTGTTCCATGTGTGCCAATATATTTTCTTCATTTGGATTATTATTAATGCTTTAAAGTACATTAAAACATTTTTCCTGACTGATTGATTCGAGAGTCTGTATTAAAACAGTATGTGAAAGCAGTAATAGAGAGTTGCATTTATTTAACTTGTGAACGACGGCTGGTTGAGGAATCTTTCTGTGACTGTATATGTGAGGAAGCAGTTGGTCAGCTGGAGGAGCTTCCTGCCCTCTGCAGAGTGGTGGACGCCTGCTGTGTGGGTATAAAATGGCAGGCCAGTTCTATTGTCTGAATAGAGGATGTGCTCTGGTGTTGTCTCAGCCCCGGGCCAGGACACACTGAGTATGACGCACGAAAACTCTCACTGGCTGGATCCAAAGAATCAGGGTGGAGTATGCAGTGAATATGGAGTTGAGGCCTGGCATGGGGAGGTTGTGTCCAGAGACATGTGGATAACTAACCTCTAGGTCATTTTTGGAATGTTTTTTGGGGGGGGGGGGGGGGGGGGAATAGCGTCATATTTGAATTGTGTATGTGCCTTATTAAATGTTACGCAATTTTCCTTTTTAATTTTTGCAAAAAATAATTATTAATGTTTTGGGATTTTTGAATTCCTAATGGGTTTTTTTATTTATATTTTGCTCTTACAACTTCCTAAATCAGTCTGTGAATTATAACTGTTTTAAACATGTAGTTAACATTGTGAAACAGGACTGCTAAAGTTTGGGGGGGGGGTATTCCCTTTGCTTAACCTGTCATAAAATGCCATTTGCCTCCGAATAGGTTGGAAGCAGATATTCCAGATGAACCTTGACAGCAGACTTTGATCAGTTTTTTTTTTTAGATGGGTGGGGGACTGAAACCTTTGTCTAGTATAAAACATTTTTACACTATCCCTTCTCTCATTTTTTTTACATGACCATGTGCATGTTGCCATGTGGCCCTTGACATGGGTTTGAGGGCAGTCAGGTGGGTATGGTGCTGGGCAGGCAGTGAGCTAGGCACTAAAGAGTTTTGTGAGATTCAGACTGTCAGGATCTCCACTGCAGAGAATGTCATTTTCTCTGTAGTTTCAGATCTGGCTAGTTGCAGTGTCTTACTCACAGCTTGACTGATTATATTAGTTTAGAAGAAGCAGAAGAGCAGGATAACACATTGCAACTTCAACTTTAAAGCATTCAGCCATTAAGTCAGTGGAATGTTGATAGAAAAAACAAGTTTTTTTCTTAAATTTTGCAGCAATCTGCAGCCAAAACTTGCCTTTTTGGAAGTAGACTATTTTGGAATTGCCAGTGTTTGCTGGGTTTGACATATTCTCATAATTTGTGACAAGCTGAAAATATTGGAAGTCACAACGAATCCCAGATGTCCTACTTGTAACAGCCTCAGACAGATCAAATCCCATGAGGTCAATATTCTTTAAGTCTTCAGTCCAAAGTTTTTAACTCTTTACAACATGAAGAAGCCAATTGGCCCGATTAAGTTCTGAAAATATTCATGATGCTTTGATTCCCTGGCTTCCCAAACTCTTCATGCTGGTTCACTCATGAGGATGACTTAGGGTCTATTCATACCCTACCATTCGCATCGTGCCCAAGCATGATTCATAGCTAAAATCTAGTTCATTTGACCAGTATGAGCGCAACTGTACTGTGCCTAGACAAGAGCAGGGCTTTGACACGTCACGATTGCACATGTACAAGCCGAACATAAAAGGCATCTATTCCCCGCAATGGGCATTTAAAAAATGCCACCGAAGGGTTCTCGGTGGTCAGATGCGAAAATGTTTACTGCAGATTTGGTTGGATGAAAACATTTAATAGTAGTTGGACAAAACACACAAAAACGTGTAATGTATATATGTATAAGCAAGAAGAAATTGTGCCGTGGCCCAGATCTTTTGAAGCAGTGTGAGTGCAGGGACAATCGGACCTGTGGGTCCACCACTCACAGGAGGAACCGCAGGGGTCGGGTGCGCTGCTGCATGGGCGCGCTGCTGCACGGGCCGCAGTGAAGGTGAGGTGCCTCGACAGACCAGACATGGGCAGCAGAGGCTGGCTCTGGGAACGTAGAATGTCACCTCTCTGTGGCGGAAGGAGCTGGAGCTTGTGCGGGAGGTGGGGCTTACCTCCACGCACAGTCTCGGTTCTGGAATCGTACTCCTGGATAGGGGTTAGACTCTATTCTTCTCTGGAGTTGCCCAGGGTGTGAGGTGCTGGGTGGGTGGGGGGATACTCTCAAACCCCTGGCTGAGTGCCGCGCTGTTTACCCCAGTGGACGAGAGGGTCGCCCCCTCACCCCTACGGGTGGTAGGGGTGAAAACTATGACTGTTGTTCGTGCATATGCACCGAACAGCAGTTCAGAGTATTCAGCCTTCTTGGAGACCCTGAATAGAGTCCTGCATGGGGCTCCAGTAGGGGACTCCATAGTTCTGCTGGGAGACTTCAACGCCCACGTTGGCAATGAAGGAGACACCTGGAGAGGCGTGATTGGGAGGAACGGCCACCCTGACCTGAATCTGAGCGGTCGTCTGTTATTAGACTTCTGTGCTAGTCATGGATTGTCTATAACGAACACCATGTTCAAACAAAAGGATGTTTATAAGTGTATGTGGTACCAGAGCACCCTAGGCCAAAGGTCTATGATCGATTTTGTGGACGTATCATCTGATCTGAGGCCGTATGTTTTGGACACTCAAGTGAAGAGAGGGGCAGAGCTGTCAACTGATAATCATCTGGTGATGAGTTGGGTCAGAGGATGGGGGAAGATTCTGGACGGACCAAGTTAGTCCAAACGAGTAGTGCGGGTGAACTGGGAACGTCTGGAGGAGGCCCCTGTCCGAGAGATCTTCAACTCATACCTCCGGTGGAGCTTTTCTGGCATCCCTGTGGGGGTTGGGGGCATTGAACCGGAGTGGGCAATGTTCAAAGCTTCCAGTGCTGAAGCTGCAGCAGTGAGCTGTGGCCTCAAGGTCTTAGGTACCTCAAGGAGCGGTAACACTCAAACACTGTGGTGGACACCGGTGGTCAGGGAAGCTGTCCGACTGAAGAAGGAGTCCTTCCGGGATATGTTATACCAGAAGACTCCGAAAGGCAGTTGCAAGGCACCGATGGGCCAGAAGGGCTGCAGCCTCTGCTGTGTCAGAGGCAAAGCAGCGGGTGTGGGAGAAGTTCGGAGAAGTCATGGAGAAGGACTTTCGGGTGGCACCAAGTGGCTTCTGGAAAACCATTCGACACCTCAGGAGGGGGAAACGGGGAAATATCCAAACTGTTTACAGTAAGGACGGGACACTGGTGACCTCAGCTGATGAGGTAATTGGGCGGTGGAAGGAACTTTGAGGAAATCCTTAATCCAACATTAATGCCCTCTTTTGTAGAGGCAGAGCTTGAGGCTGATGGGGAATCGTTGTCAATATCTCTGGCGGAAGTCACTGCACAGTGGCAAAGCCCCAGGGATTGATGAGATTCGTCCTGAAATGCTGAAAGCTTTGGGTTGGGAGGGGCTGTCTTAGTTGACATGTCTCTTCAACATTGCATGGAAGTCTGGGACAGTGCCAAGGGAGTGGCAGACCGGGATGGTGGTCCCCCTGTTTACAAAGGGGGACCAGAGGGTGTGTGCCAATTACAGGGGTATCACACTACTAAGCCTCCCTGAATTAGTCTACTCCAAGGTGCTGGAAAGGAGGGTTCGTCCCGTAGTCAAACCTCAGATCGAAGCGGAACAATGCGGATTCTGTCCTGGACATGGAACAACGGACCAGCTCTTCACTCTCACAAGGATTCTGGAGGGGGCGTGGGAGTATGCCCATCCAGTCTACATGTGCTTTGTGGAGCTGGAGAAGGCATATGACTGGGTCCCCCGGGAGATATTATGGAAGGTGCTGCGGGAGTATGGGGTGAGGGGGTCACTTCTGTGGGCCATCTAATCTCTGTACACCCAAAGCGAGAGCTGTGTCCGGATCCTCGGAAGTAGGTTGGATTCGTTCCTGGTGTGGGTTGGTGGGGAGGGGATACAGTTCAGTGGGCTGAGGATCTCATCTCTGCTTTTTGCAGATGATGTGGTCCTGATGGCATCGTCGTCCTTTCAGCACTCACTGGATTGGTTCGCAGCCAAGTATGAAACGGTTGGGATGAGGATCAGCACCTCTAAATCTGAGGCCATGGCTTTCAGCATGAAACCGGTGGATTGCTTACTTCAAGTAGGGAATTAGTCCTTACCCCAAGTGAAGGAGTTCAAGTACCCCGGGGTCTTGTCCACGAGTGAGGGGACGATGGAGCGTGAGTTTGGCCGTAGAATTGGAGCAGCGTGGGCGGTATTGCAGTCGCTCTACTGCACAGTTGTGATGAAAAGAGAGCTGAGCCGAAAGGCAAAGCTCTCAATCTACCGGTCAATCTTCGTTCCTACCCTCACCTATGGTCATGAAAGCTAGGTCATGACCAAAAGAACAAGGTCGTGGGTACAAGCGGCCAAAATGGGTTTTCTCAGGAGGGTGGCTGGAGTCTCCCTTAGAGATAGGGTGAGAAGTTCAGCCGTCCGTGAGGAACTCGGAGTAGAGGCGCTGCTCCTTTGCATTGAAAGGAGCCAGTTGAGGTGGTTCGGGCATCTAGTAAGGATGCCCCCTGTGCCATTCCCTAGGGAGGTGTTCCAGGCACGTTCAGCTGGGAGGAGACCTCGGAGAAGACCCAGGACTAGGTGGAGAGATTATATCTCCACAATGGCCTGGGAACGCCTCGGGATCCCCCAGTTAGAGCTGGTTAATGTGGCCCTGGAAAGGGAAGTTTGGGGTCCCCTGCTAGAGCTGCTGCCCCCGCAGCCCTGGACAAGCGGTTGAAGATGAGTGAGTGATAATAATGACATGGCATTTATGTGTGCTATCAAAAATGAATTACTTATAGATGAGAGGAACTCATACCTAGGGATACAGTTAACACCATGAGTATTGCATAATCAGTGTCATTGCCAAGGCAGAGATTAATCAAGTAACTACAGCTTTGTGACTCAAAATTAAGTTTCATGAGAGGGGCAGAGCAGGTAGGGAATGGATCCTTACCCCAAGTGAAGGAGTTCAAGTACCTCGGGATCATGTTCACGAGTGAGGGGACGATGGAGCGTGAGTTTGGCCGGAGAATCGAAGCAGCTGGGGGTTGTGTTGCAGTCGCTCTACCGGACCGTTGTGACGAAAAGAGAGCTGAGCCGGAAGTCAAAGCTCTCGATCTACAGGTCAATCTTCGTTCCTACCCTCAACTATGGTCATGAAAGCTGGGTCATGACCGAAAGAACGAGGTCACCGGTACAAGCGGCCGAAATGGGTTTTCTCAGGAGGGTGGCTGGAGTCTCCCTTAGAGATAGGGTGAGAAGTTCAGCCATCCGTGAGGAACTCGGAGTAGAGCTGCTGCTTCTTTGCGTTGAAAGGAGCCAGTTGAGGTGGTTCGGGCATCTAGTAAGGATGCCCCCTGGGTGCCTCCCTAGGGAGGTGTTCCAGGCACGTCCAGCTGGGAGGAGGCCTCGGTGAAGACCCAGGACTAGGTGGAGAGATTATATCTCCACAATGGCCTGATAATGCCTCTGGATCCCCCAGTTAGAGCTGGTTAATGTGGCCTGAGAAAGGGAAGTTTGGGGTCCCCTGCTAAAGCTGTTGCCCCCGCGACCCGACCCTCGATAAGCGGATGAAGATGAGATGAGATGAGATGAAATGGTCCTAAAACAGTCAAAAGATGGAAAGTATTGGGTACATGTTGTCAGTTGTCAATCGGAAAGCAGAGATGTGTTTTGATTGCTGAAAAGCTGACATTTTGGAGAAGTACTTCTTTCAAAAAAGAAGGCTTGGTTTATATATCCCTTATACTGTACACACTTTTCTTTAAGTTTTAGGCAATGCAGATAAAATAAAGAGTAAAAAATAATATATCACATGACACCATTCCTGTTCACAGAAAAAAATTCTATTATGTGACATGTTCATACTTTTATGGTCATACTGTGCATATACTGTAAATAAGTGCTGACAGCATAAGACAGTATTGATACAGTGGATGGAGCCTATGTGAGTATGGATGGGCTGGAAACATTTACCAAACACACAAGACAATTAAGCAGCCATAGTGATAGAGAGATACAGAGCTAGGCTACCCGACTGGGCCACTCACTTCTACAGAGCTGCATCAGGAACAGTTGGGTTTCATTTTGTATGCTGCTGTGCTCGGAGGAATCTCAATATTTATCCAGTTTGTCTGGCCGTGGCACATGCTGGGGGAGACATTAGTCATTTGTAAGTATTAACATGGGCATCCCCTCCTTCCCTCATCTTCCCTCTCTCCTTGTCTTCCTCCCCCCATCTGCACTCTCACTCCCTCCCTCTGTGAGTACACTGTCACTCATGTTGTAGCCTTTTAAATGTCATCCACTTACTGCGGAGAGCAGTCGCCCCACTTGACAGTTTTATTGGGAGACGTTGTGATGACGGTGATGAGAGCGAGGGAGAGAGACAGAGAAAGAGAAAGAGAGAGGTAGGACTGGGGGGAGGCATCATTGAGTCAAATCAAATTAGAATAATCAGAGTGATGTGATTAATAGGAGTGCCATTG
Organism: Echiichthys vipera; assembly: GCF_963691815.1. NCBI lineage: Eukaryota > Metazoa > Chordata > Actinopteri > Perciformes > Trachinidae > Echiichthys > Echiichthys vipera. Next base: position 14,483,619 of record NC_139826.1, read on the forward strand.
TGGGGTAATCATGCACAGCGATCATCACTGCGGTGGACTTCAAATTAGCGTGCCCTGCAGTGAGACTTTGATCTGGCAAGCATCAAATAAAGCTGGGCGTCAGATTGTCACTTACTTAAAGTACACCTTCGCCTTGACGTCTTTTCGCCACACTAAAAATAGAGATGGAAGACAAAACGTGACAAAAGAAAGGGGTACAGTCGACAAATGATCATGACTGCTCTGTGTGGCACCTGCTACAGTGAGCCACTCAGGAAGATCTTTTCATATTTCAATTTCATAAGGTGGACTTAGAATCCTATGCACAGAGGTAAAAGAGAGGTAAAGGTAGAGTGCTAGGAAGGAAGACATCAAAGTGACATTAGCTGATAGTGATTTTTTTTTTCAGGTACATGTCTGTCAAGCCCAGTTCAAACATTGCTGCAGAAATCACCCAAAGATTATTCATGCAGTCTTTTCCTTTGTAATTGTCTTTACTTTGATGCAAAACATCTGGATGCTGGAAGCTGGATATGCTGTGTTCTATTGCCCCTTTTTTTATATAAATTAGCAGCGCTTATGAATAGGAATAGGCTAGAAGAAGATGGTCACGCATATTGCTACCACTACCCAAAATCCATTTCAGTTAAAAAAGAAATCTGAATTTTGAAAAGAGGGAGTAGCCCAGTCGTGATGTCAGGAGACGTGTAGGCAAAGAAAAAGAGACATTTAGGAGCTGTCATGAAACATGTAGTTGAGTTTGTGAAAGCTCAAGTGTCATGGAGACTGTGCTTGGTCTCGGAAACACAGCGCTTGCCTCTCCCCCCACTACAGGAATACTGACATTTTCATTAAAAGGTCACCAATCTTTTCATGTATGCACCTCAGCTTTTAATGTGAGTAGAAAGGTGAGCAAGAGAATGAAGGGAAGAGAAGTGAAAGGAAGAGAGAGAGAGAGAGAGAGAGAGAGAGAGAGAGAGAGAGAGAGAGAGAGAGAGAGAGAGAGACAGAGACAGAGAGACAGAGACAGAGATACAGAGAGAAGGAGAGATGAGATGAAGACATGAACAGAGGTGAAGCTGGACTTTGAGAGATACAAGATCAAAATGAGAAAACGACCAAAGAGATCAGCTCTCAGACCAAGGTCAGAGGTATGAGCTACACATCCCCAGCTCTTATCTCCTACTGATATAGAGCTTTGGATGGTTACATCGGAGAACGATATGTTTGGTTGACTGCCCTTACAGTATAGCATGTCTTGCACTATATACTGTTTATAAGGTCACGGTGTCCTTGCAAATTGTCATTGTTCACGCTAGAGTTTGTAAAAACATGTCGTTAAATCAGTGGCAGCAAAGCAAAGTCCTGTGCGTTTATTATATACATGTTAATTAAAGTGAGTCTGACTCACCATATCAGTTTTGCTTACTTCAAGGTTATTTATAATGCTCCTCATGAAAGGACAGACTTAAACAAACAATTTTAATGGTAAGCCAATGAACCATAAGACTGTGCATTTAAATCAGCATTTATATGTAAAATAATTCAGCATTAGTATGTCAGGATATCCATTACTGAGTTAATGCTTTGAAATGAATGCCAAAATAAAAGGAGGCCTTTTAGTTCTCTAATTTACTAAGTCGACCGCATGAAGTTAAAAGATGCCCCCATTTAGCTGTTTAAATGAGGATGTAGAAATCTTCCCTCTGAAAATGGATTAAAATAATTTGGCGAGAATAATCATTTAAATAGCAATAAGGACCCAGAGTGTATCTATTGAGCATAAAATAATTTCAAGTATAAATTAAATAGCTTATTACTGCCTTTCATTTTCTTGAGGGAATCGTCTGCACTCCTTTTTTCTCAGCTCCCTTGGTAGATGGGGTAATTTTCTTTCAAGGCTAGTGGAATAAGCACCGTGCGGCCGCGTGTTCAGCAGGGAAAGTACATGAAAGTCTCCTGTTTTACACAGTGGATCGCATTCTCCATGCTGTCCATATTTCTGTCTGTCTATCTTGAGACTAGCGCTAAAGCTCCTTAGTCTAACAGTGTTAGAAGAGTAAAAGAGACCTCGTAACTGCGGCTCAATGCGATTCTCAAGAATAAATCCAAGTCTAATCTTTTATACCTTACCTGTCAGAAATCCTTCACTCAGTGCGCCCCTGCATTCCTTTACACATTGTCAATATGTCAGAGAATTGCTGAGATAGGTTAATTTCAACACCTGTCAACCGATATACACCCCAAAATGAAGTTGTGCAATAGACTGGCCTGGGAATTTTTCAGTGCTGGAATGCAGTATTCGGTGACTGGAGGGAGTCAAGTAGGGGGTTGGACAGGGCCAGGCTCTCGTTGTGTGACGTCAGTGTGGTGGCATGGCAGAAAGCTAAGGGCCTGTTTGGCCCTGACAGCTGCGTTTGCCCACAGTAATGCACCCTGCCGGCCGGGGCCAAGGCCTCTCTCCTGCTGTCAGCACACCGATCGGCTTTCATGGATCATCTCTTATCTGCCGAATCTGTCATTGCAGAGGAGGGCTCCTTTTGGGGGGCTTTAAACTGTGCTGCCATGGTTCACAGGCTCAAAGCCCCCCTTATGGATACTTTGCTCTGTCTCTCTTTCTGTCTTGCTGTCTTCGTCCCACTCTCTTTCTTCCTTTATCACTCCATCTTGCTCTCAGATGCATGCCTCCTCTGTCATTCCATTTTTGTCTCACTGCTGTTTGTTTACCAGTGAGAGCTAACCTAAGAGGCAGGATATTGGAGCTGTGTACTGGTGGACTGTCACAGTGTTACGGAGTAAGGGAGGGAAGAGGCTTTTGTTTGTTTGGACAGATGCGCAGGCCCATCTCTGAACTTCTGTCAGTGATCAAAGGAGCCGATGATGTAGAACAGATTCATGGGCCATGTCTTATCAGCCCTTGGGCCGGCCCTCATCCATCAACTTGAGCCCTCGTCCATCTCATTCCAATGACGGCACCCTAAACAAGGTGAATTAATCACTGACGCTCCCATCTTCGGCCAGGTGGCCTCGTGCCCTCCAGACATCGATGCAGGCTCAGGGGGCTGAGGGCGTGCCGCAACCCCTAGTGCCCCAGGGAAGCTTCACTGGGCCTGCTTCTTTTCCACCACCAGCCTTTGGTGCTCTCTCAACAAGTCTGCAAAGCTCTTCCGGGCATTAAGTTGGTTAAAAGGAGAAGTGCCCTGAGGTAGAGATGCAAATGTGCATACGTTTGTACATACATACGTACACATGTATGTTTGTATGCTCCTCAGCTTGCATTTTCATATACTGATCACACCTGATGGCCATTTGGAGTTGTTATCTTGCAGTATGTATGTCATCTCGCTGCGGTTACCTTTGGTCACCGGCATCCCCCATTATTGATTTGGAATGGAAAGTGAGTCATTGTGCTTGTAGACGATGAAGGGGAAAACCGCTTAAGTGGTTCCTTTGTGTCAGCAGGTTAAGCAAAGCGTTTCACACAGGCTTTTACAGCAAGAGATAGTGACTTTGTGCCTGAAAAGACTCAACTTAAAACAAATGCCAAATGTGACACCAAAGGGTAATGGCTACACACAAAAAGAGGTGTTTCTAAGGAAAGGCTTGTTTGTCACGCCAGTCTTTACTCTCCTTCAAGTTTCAGAGGAAAAAATGAGACTTTGGCACAGAGTTTCTGGGTTGTTAGAATAACTTCAGTCACAAAGTGCTATACTAGAGCTTATAGGGAAACAAAAGCAATGGATACTGGAATGTCTAAGAAGTAACATTAAAAAAAAAACTAGTACATGACTTAAGGAATCATAGCTCTCTATTTAGACATGCCTGTGACCTTGCATTGTTTCCTAGTATGTTCTTGGGAGGTTTGTTGTAATATAGGTTAGCAAAAGTGTCCTCAGCAAATAACTATTATATTGCTGGCCGTGCTGGGCTCCGGGGGGGTGGTTACAGCAGTCTGGGAATGAGGTCAGGGGGTCAAAGTGCCAAAGCATAGTGTCATGGAATACAGAGTCAAATGATGGAGCATGTGTGTTTGAAGAGCCCAGCAGATGCAGAGAAAGAAAATACCATACAGAGACACACACACAAAGTCAAAGTCATTTCTAGGGTGAAATCTGAAGCAAACAGATGTTGACAGGCACACTACAAGTTCATCCCAAGGCGAGGAGACATAAACACTTGAGGAAGCCATCTCTCTGATGGCTGGACATAGAAGACATTCAGGCAAGGCTGTGTAGTAATGAAACAGGAAAACCCACAATCAGCACCTATCAGCCAACTCAATATTCCTCTCATATTCTCCCATATATGTCAGTATAGTTGCATATCCTTGCTGTTGTCCTTGGCCTCTGAACTGTTAATAATCATATTTGTTAAAATGACACTGGCAGGCAGCATAAGCTCGGTCCCCCTATCCCTCAGAGTAGAAGTCAGTTACCCCCCCCCCCCCCTCTCAGCTCATCTGGCAGAGGTGAGGGGGATATCACTCTGACTGCTGTGACAGCTCTACTTTAGCATATTCATGACGAGTAGAGTCTCATTTCACAGGTGTATTAAAATACCCCTAACCCCTTTCTCATAGGGAGCCTCGTCTCACGCCGCAATGGCCAGGCGCCATGCATGAAAATCGATGGGGGAAATATGTAGAAATATAAGCATGCATCAGAGGCTGGGTCAAGAACCTAATTTCACAGTGACACCGGGGGTAATTTGGCTCTAGAAATGTTTGTCAATTTGCCATTCATTTGAGCAGCCATGGCATTGTGAGCCCCCCTGTGTGAGTGCAAGGTGGCCAACCTGAACGCCTGTATTTATGGCACACTTTTGTGAATACATTACGCCTGTCACAATGAAATAAGTGACATACTTACATGCTGCGAGGAGGAAGTCCAAAGGGGTGAGCACCGGGCGAGGGAGAGATAAGAGGAGAGGTAATTAGTACATTCATCTTTTTTATGATATCATTTTTCATAAATATATGATCACAATGTAAATTAGAAATAAGGAGGGACCTGCAGAAAATGGAATTCATTTGGAGCGGGTCAATCGCCCTACAATAGCGGTGCTGGGAGGCCAGGTGTAATTTACGGTGGCGCCTGGCCCTCTCTCTCTCCTGCCATGCACCTGGCAGAGCCTGATACCCTGCTGCTCCCCACAGCTGCTGGGCCTCCTCTCCCACAGATAACACTATCATCTCCAAATGAGATTCATTTACCGCAAAGGAAAAGGAAAAGAAAAGGGAGAAGAGAGGAGACAAACCTACTCTCCATTTATTTTGCACCATCTTTCTGACTGTCTGTCTCTTTCTCTCTCTCTCTCTCTCTCTCTCTCTCTCTCTCTCTCTCTCTCTCTCTCTCTCTCACTCTCTCTCCCTCTCTCTCTCTTGTGATTCAAGACTAAGCACTTACTGTAATGACATTCTATGGATTATTGATTTTTGATTTTTTTTTTTCTGCTCGGCAGATGCCCCCCGTTTTAGCGGAGCCATTACCTCCGTAACGATTAGAAACAAAAAGTTAATTATGTAATTATAAAGCCAATAACAGCCTGCGCTGGTTTACCCTGCTTTAGTCGGTTTAAACATTATCTCTTGTGTGCACATCATAACAGGCGGAATGTGAGGAGAGGAGATTAACGCCTTGGAAAGCAGATGCGGAATTTAATTCTCCAGTCCATGGCTGCCTGGGAAACCATTAAGTAATCACAACATTCTCCCTCGATTAAATTCACGGCTGCCACTTTGCACACAAAGGGAAGGGGGAAGAAGAGGTGCCTGCAAAGCTCTCCAATTTTTATTGACTGTAACGTCAGTCCCTGCCTGCAGGCACAGATGAATAAAACTGTTAAATAGGGTGCCTCAATCTGTCAGAAAATGAAAAGTTTGAGTGGGCAAAATAAAATCTAAGTAAAATAAAAAAGGAGGGGTATGTTGCGATCTGTTAGGCCTGATAAAGCTCACTGAGAGCGGGTGGAATAAATGGGGGAGCAAAAAGATGCACTTGATATTTCCCCATTATTTTCAGTCATTTTACTCTACTGCAAATGATTTTTGTCCCCAGCAGCTACAGATAAGGTTGAAGGAGAGAGGAAGTGGCTGAATTGGACTTGGTTTAAATGGATTAAACACACATACAGAGGCACACCAAATGGGCCTACTTCGTGCTGGCATGCACACACACGTATGCATAAATGCAGCTGAGACACACATGTATTGACAAGCTAGAATGCATATAGCAAGTGTGACTAATTACTTAAGGATGGGTATGTGAGGAATTAATATGGCCTTGAAATGATATTTATTTAATGTTACGCGGTGAAGCTGGCTGAAACAGCCCTAGAGGGATAGAGGTCAAAGGGGCGGTCTCCTTCTATAAACGAGCACTTAAGGGCAGAGAGAGGGTCCTGCTCTGATTAATTGGGTAATTCATTAGTTTGGTTAAGTCGTTTAGTAAGATGGGTGAAACGAGGGCCTATAACCTGAGGGCTCTGCAGAGCACTAGCTACAGACGAGGAGGAATACTGTGGCTAATGCAAGATAACAACATCAAATGAACTGTGAACAAATACAGATCTATAGAGCCATAAGCCAGAGTTGCTGTGCTTCCTGGAAAATGAGAAACAAACAAAGGCAATGCATTGACACATATACACACACAAATGCCCTTTCATATTATATGAGTTTAAACATGCAGAGAATTACTGTACAGTGCAGCTAGTTGTAATGGACTTATTTCCAGAGCTCATATTGAAAAGTATTAATCCTACATGTAAGCTCAGGTATGTATTTTACTGTGGTTGAAAGGGGAGTTTGTATGTTAAAGGGCAGTTCTTTATGCTGTATTTAGATAAGCTTTACTTCAAAGTGCCTGCCATCATCTATCATGCCCTTTGGGTTATCAGGCGGTAAGGAGCTCTTGCTTTGGTTTAAGAGTCTGATTGGCGAGCAGTGTAGATGTGTGTACATGTGTTAAATATGGCACTGCTTTGTCATGGCTATATTTACACATGCTCCTTTAAAAGTACTTTCGTGAATGTCTGGAAACCTCATTCAGAAATCCGACACACTTTTACAGGCTGGTGCATGCATGCTCACGCACACACACACACCTGCATATGCAAACACTAGCACACACCCTGAATCACATGCTTCTTTTCAGACCCATACAGGGCCCAGTGTGAGTGCCAGCCTGTTGCTATACTCCCCTCCACTCCTGTCCATCAGTTTCTTCCCAGGGGCCCCCAGCTGTACCCCAGGGGCCTGGGGCCTGAAATTCTCCAGTCCTTCTTCACTCAGCGCAAATGCCAGGATCAGGTTTGGGAAAGGCAGCAGATTTTTTTATTTACAGTGGACAGCTGGTACATTCCAGATAAGAGCTGAATTTAAAGTGAGTACAAAGGCAGAAAGCATGGGCTTCCTCTTTGTCTATCCTTGCCTATTGATGAGCTTCTCAATCAGGCCCAGATGGTTTGTTTCTACAAGCATCCACACAATATCATAACAGCACTGGCAGAGAATAGCAGGCACTGCGTCTGGTTCCTGTTTGGACCTGTTAAGCCTTTCCGAGGCATCCGTGTTAAACCAGACACTGAATGGACTAAGTGGGATGATGGATTGAATACAGAGGTTAAAATCCAAGTACACTTGTCAGTAAAGTCTTTGCTCAGAGCTGTACAATGGCAAAAATTGAAGGTGTGACAACTGGTTGGAACAGTTGCTGCATGCAAAATTTAGTTAAATCTCAAGAAAGAAAAAGTCTTCATCTGCTATTCCCTGTTGGTAACATTTACACAAGGATATGTCAATATGCAGTGGTAGAAAATGCAGTGATGAAAGCAATTTTCACCACTGTCAATGTTTTTTTGATGACCATAGCAGACATTCTCTAACTTTCAGCAGCTCCTAAATTCCTCCAGGACCCCTGTAGCTGCATCCCCCCACGACCCACAACTCTGCTGGAAGTTTGCTGAAACACTTGGTCCCATTGCTCCATGTCGGAAGAATCTGTCCGGCTAAACCAAAATGGAGTTTCATGAACTAATTACACTACAAATAATTAAACATGTAAACATCAGTAACAGACTTGTACAGACAAAGGTTATAAAGACGAGTGATTGATGAGCTCCAACAGTTATGTACACACCAAATAACAAATCATCCGAAGCATCCACTAAAGAATATATTCAGTAGAGCCACATGCACAAGCAAGCACACTCACACTCACAATGCATAATGCACACACACCAAGCATGTGACATCAAGAATTCACTTTCTCTAAAAATCCCAATTCCTCCCTGAGTCCCTTTTGAACCAGGTCAAAGCCCCCGCCCACAAACCCCAGCAGAAAGGATGGGAAAACTAATGACTACAATAGAGTGTTTGCATTTTTCTTGGGCCCTGAAAAACACAAAGAACAAGGCCTGTGACAAGCTCCATTATTTGGTTGCTCTGCCAGTAAGGAGACAGCTCCTGCTGGAGAGATGAAAGTGGGGGGTGTGGGATAGGGAGGACAGGAGAATGGAGAGTGTGTGGGTGTGGATGGGGGGGTGGAGGGGTTGGGGGTTGTGTGTGCGGGGTGTCAAGAGGGCCACAGAGATGGCAGGTGATGAGGACGGTCCCGCCCTCGCTGCCATAACCCATGTCGCGTGGAGCTACGGGCCCATCAGCACAAAGACAAATTATCGCAGGGGGAATTTCACGGACAGGAAGAATCTGTCACCTAGTGGAACCCTCCCTCTTAGGGACTTCACACAGCCATTATGAGCTTCTTTAAGGAGGGAAAATTCACTGAGAGGCCGGCGTCCAACACCCCCACTGCCAAGATGGATGGGGAGGAGGAGGAGTGGGTCAGAAGTTAGAGGGGAGTTATTTTGCTTTTACTTTTTTATACTGTCTGAAGCACACTCTTGAGACCATTACTCTTCCCTGTTTTTAGTAGTTGCTATTATTTATTTTTACAATGTTGCTGAGCAGCCATGGACAAAATATGAATACAATTAATGGCTGACTGAGAAAATGAAAAAAAAATGTTTATGCTATTTTAAAGCTCCCATATTATTATCTTGGCTTCCCTGCACCATCATCGCAGCTGGAGAATGACTGTAACGGCACTGTAGCTGCATTTTCTACCTTCTACCTACCTACCTACCTATGTAGTATAGTTGAGACCATCGTAAATTAAGTCCTGAGAAGCAGTTTCTCTGTTTATCGAGCATTTTTCACACACAGTACTTATTCAGCACCTGCACATGCTTTATAATAAAAAAAAGGAATGCTAACATGGAAATATCACTTTTATAATATGGGACCTTTTGATTAAATTGATTAGACTGCCATTTACACAAAGTGTCTATAATAATGTCGTAATAGGTATAGATCCAAACCCTTCAACTAGTTTGAAATAAAGATCTGCACATACTATTTAGCCTCTGTCTGCTTTCAAATTTAGTGAAATGACCTATCTATCCAGTAGTGAGCATGAGGATGTCAGTTTTCTCACTGCTTCTGTCACTGGCATACAGCCTCTAAGAACTTGGAGTGTTCCCAGCAAGCGCATGAAGAATCCTGCAATAATAAATAATACCACTCAATTGGGTATTACGTGTACTTAGAGAGTTAGATTTATAAATTTAGGCTTTGTGTTTAATTGGCAACTCCCTGTGAGAGTTAACAGTGTGTTGAATGTGCACTTCGTGGATAAACTTAGCATTAAGCCTCTAGATACACAGGCAACAGTTGTTGGGAAATGCAGGCAAACACATGATGTCAGGCATTGTAAAGAAAGGCTGTTCCAACAGGAGGGCTGGTAGTGGTGATAAATGTTTTATTTATTCGGGATATTAAAGTGCTTACTATGGGGCTTGTACTTTCACCCCAAATGGAAATGCGAGAACAAGAGGCCTTTCAACTCCAGCAAGAATTTCCACGTCTATATCCAACATATACATCATCACTAACGTCAGGAACACAGTCAGTCAAAGTTCCAAAGAAAACAAACATGAAAACCAAACATATTCAAAGATCTTTCATCTGAAAGGGAAGAGTTTTAACAGAGGTCAAGCAAAAAAATTGTTTGCTGCTTCCTATATATATATATATATATATATATATATATATATATATATATATATGTTAATGTATTCATTACATGTTAGCATTACGTTTGTTGCATGGGGAAAGAAATCACAATCAAGAGATACCCCCTGCACCCTTCCTTTCTTACTGTGTCTGTATCATTCATGAGACCACAACATGTGTAATCATGCTCAATATTTTATAACAGGTTGTATTACAACAACTTATTCTCATTCAGAGTGTACGCATGTATCCAAACATCTCACCCAATAATAGGAACAATGGGGCTTTAAGTTGTTCGTGGAAAGAAGCCACATCTATTGTGTTCAAAGATATCATTCCAATTGGACCATTATGACATCGCCTTTTAAATTTGTCTTGGCCAACACAAAAGACCAGTGGCCCTTTAACAAATGTGAAGGGGATTATTCTATTCCTTCAACTTCGAACCCCACAGCCTTTCTCCTCTCTTTCACACAGGGGCATGAACTTGGATGGGCTCTGCTTTCCCCCCTGCTGAACACCACATTTTAAACACACAGTCACAATTGGCTGGATTAACCCGCTCCCTGCCCCCTCTGCATGGAGCAATCCTATGGACTCGACAACCTCTACCATGCTAGTAACCAGCAGAGGTGCATGCTAAATGGATCATGTTCTGTGAGAAAAAAAAAAGGCAAGTGTCCCTAACTTTTCTCATGTCACTTTCTCTCACAGCCCCCACTGTGGATGGGTATAGGCCTCACTTAAAAGAGACTCCTTTGAACTGGATTCATGGGCCATTTGCATAAGCAGATTTGGGTGAGGAGAATAGAGGGGTATTGCGGCTGGTCATTAATATGCCAGCTAATTCAGCACATTGTAAGCCCATTGATGCTTCACTAAAGGGCAGTTATCCCGTTGCCATTGTTTAGGCCTGAACCAGTCTCAGCAGTTGTTACAAATTACATACTTAATTGATTTAAAATCTGCCATAAACCACACAATGAGGGGAGATACGGCAACGGTTCGACGACAGAGCAATGCTGAGTGAGATTTTTTTTTTATGCACAAATTTTAATGTCTGTCTAATAAATGAATGGTCTCGCCAACAGCTGGTTCTGTGTTTGTGAGATAACCACCATAAGCAGATGCTTATTTTACAGCATCACTAACATAAGCAACACATTTCAAAGCAAATTTGCAGACTCATTTTCAACACATTTGTAAAACGATGCCCATCCATCGCGTCTTTGACTGCTGCTCTGATTTTCAGCCAAGATACTTTCCAAAGATAACACAGTGCGAGTGATTACTGCAGGACTGTTTGTACCGTCATGACTCAGCCATGGTAATGCGCACTCCACATTTTCACACTCAGCACCAATTAGTGGCTGCAACAAAGCCTGACCAAAAATAAACACTGCAGTATTGCATACTTATTACTACAATAAGACGTAATCCCTGGGATATGCTGAACAATATTAGCTTTTCAATTACTCCTCAGAGCCATTGAGCGGCAGTCTATTGAAACAGAGAGCAACCCCCCAACACACACCCTGCCCTCCACAGCCTACTCCAGCATAGTACTTGAGATGTGGGAGCCTTAAATATAGCACTCCTCAGCATACACACCAGTGGCTCCTCTCCCTATATTTCTTTCCTCCTTGTTTATTCTGCTCTTCACTGCTCAGTTTCTGACTCCCTACTCTGAACAGCACTGGCGCAAAGGACACGACAAGTGTTTGATATAGCAGGTTGGGTAGAGAGAGAGAAAAACCCATGATGCAATAAAGTTTTATAATAACTATGAGGCAATTACGATCATGTGGATGGGGGTGATAATGATAACGCAAATAAGAGGAACGATGGTGATAAAAACAACAGCAATAATGATGCAAGTGGAAATGGTGGAGGTAGAAGAAGAGGAGGAGGAAGTGTTGCTGCATCTCTTCCTGAGATGCCCCACCTTTTGTGAGGCCCTGACCCGCTCTTCAGCAGTTGCCATTGTCAGTGAGTCCTTCGAGGGGTTTGTGTGTTGCGGGGGCCTCTGTGTATTCTTCCCCCACTCTCTTCAATCTCTTGCCCCTGATAGGGCCACATCAAAGCTGGAGGAGCTGTGCTTTGTGGGGCCTTGGTCCCTTGACTCTCAACATGTGGTTTTGTGGCTCTGGACATCGGCACCTTTTAACCCATTCTGTCGAGATTAGGCATTGCCTTCAATTGGGCATTAGTGAAACTATAGTAACCAATAAGAAGCTTGTCGCTGAATGGAAACTATGTATCTTGTCACAGTGGAGCTGTCGGAACATCACGATCCCAGACAAGTTCCTCGGCAGGATTTTGGCTGCCTAGATGGGGGCCCCTTCTTTTCATGCTGACACCAAGTCCTTACACACACACACACACACACACACACACACACACACACACACACACGCACACACACACACACACACACACACACACACACACACACACACACACACACACACACACACACACTTTTTTGCAACCCAGACACTGTAATGGTAATTCATATTCAACACAAAGAGGGGGGAAACATTGTTTTCCACAGGGCACAAACATTTAATTATCTCAGTTTTTTTCATGTCTTGCCTACAACAGTGAGTGAGAAAATTGGACCAAAATGAAAAACCAACAACAGTTTAAGAAAGGGGAGGGGGGAATTGCTGCACACGATGACTAAGGGTGTAGGGTTTGGAAGCCTGGGAAATAAACAGGAACTAATGGAGTGGGTCTCTGCTGCAGTCTTGGCTGGCACAGGGCTGGTCCTGGGGAGAGAGGAAGGGCAGGCGGAGGGCCAGGCAATGTCGTCGTCCCCCAGCTTCATTAAGAGGTGCAAACACAGCTCCACAGTACCCGGGCCTAGGGCTCCACCAGTCAGATCCTGGCCTTAGCCCGGGCTTAACTTGAGCTAAAGACTCCAGACATCACACACTGATTAAAGCCAGGATCCCAGAGCAACTGTCACAGGCTAGCAGCTCTCCAGCAACTGCTCTCTCCAGATTCCTGTTGAGGGGAATCTTCACACATCCCCAGGTCAGCTCCCTTTGCTCCAGCACCACTAAACAGCTTGGATTACTGCAGTCAAAACATTTATTCACCGAACAAAGCCCGTCTGCCCTTTGCTGGCTTACCCCTATCCCTGCTATCAGATGGGCATTTATTTAAATAATTGAGATAAGAAGCACGATCCTTGCCATTTTCAGATAGCTCATACTACTGTCTGACGGCTCAATCTGTCAATGTGTACATGATTTGATGTGCAGTTGCATGCAAACTAGATAGGAACTCTGCAAAGCCATGCTAATGCCATCAAATATACACATCATAGCACTGACACTTGGCTGGTGCTTATTGTCTATCCGTTTTGTTATAAAGCCCCAGTTACAGTGTTCAATTGATGCTGCTCAGTCGACACAAGTCTCACACTGGCTCAGGCGGAGCAGGGAGAATCAGCATGAGGGTGGATTGATTTTTGGCTGGATGCGGACAGTGAGCAAGGGACAGTGGGCCTCCAGACAGAAGCTTGGCTGGACTCTGTGAAGACTGGAGCCTTCTGTGAGGTTGCCTGCCCCACCACATGGAGTGCTCCAACAGTGACCCTGCGCAAACTGGCAACTGCCAACCGCCTGCTTCCGTCTGCTTGGCATATTTGGCCATTTAGTGGGCGCTTGTGAAGATCAAATGGGTTAAGATCGCCCCTCTTAGTGAGCGGGGAAAAAAGAACATCAAAAAGGTGTAAATTTCACTTCCCCACTTTTGATTAAGTCAAGCATGAAAAGAAATGTAATACTCTCAAGTGGCAAGGGTTTACACTATTGATGCTGTTACTTCTGCTTCAGGAGGCCCAATCAGCCGACAGGGAGCTGAGTAAACTCGCCCTGAGTTTTAGGGAAGGCCAGATGGAGGGCTTTTGCTGTGCCTGAAAAGACAGCTTAAGAGCTCGCCTCCTCAATCCCTCTCAATACTGACTGTGTGAAATCCTGGCCCTGGCTAACCCCCCAACCCACCCGCCTTCTCCAAAGCTGGTGGCTACCACCATATGGGCTTGTTTAAAAACTCCCACAGGCTGGTACAAAGCACAACAACACAGTTTTCATATCAAGTACTCTCTCAAAGAGACCCCCCCCCCCCCCCCCCCCCCGCCCAGACTCCTTCCCTTCCGATTCCAAAGGCTGTCACGGGTTCTGCTCTGATTAATAGTTAGTGTTGGCCGTCTGTTTTGGCAGATCATTTTGTGCAATGATTAATATGAATGTATCAGCTCAATCCAGATTTGATATGCTACAAAAGGAACTGCTGATTGACTGGCTGTTTGCATTTTCACCTGCAAAAAAAAAACACACTGCCAAATATTGGAGAGATATTAGTGGGGTGACGCTCCAGGGTAACATTGCACCTCCTTGCTATGCTTTGTTGCGACAGCCTCACACAAAGCAAAAGTGAAGTAGAGCAGTGCCCCTGGTAGTGTGTGGTGGACAGCGGAATGGAATGGCTTTTGTAAAGACTTAATAGAATCTTTAACCGTTCCAACAATCCACTCCCATGGAGTTGCATTAAGTAGATATTGTAAAGGGAAAATGACCTAAATAGCTCAACATCAACCTCATTAGGCATGCAGGCAGGGCCTGGGCCATTTCATGGTGGAAGCTATTGTCAAGGCTCACCCCAGGTAAGCATTAAATTGCAAATGATACCCTGAAAGGCAGAGAGGAGAGGGCAGAGAGGGAGAGAGAGTGAATATAGCAAACACAGAGAAAATGGTTCTCAGGACAACAGAGAATGAAAAGGCGGTTGGAGGAGCTGCTCTGACCGTAAAAAATCCAATACATCACAGCTTTTGGGGAGCAAATTCCACTCGTCTCCTAAGTGTCTTATTTGTAAGCAATGCTGAGCACAGGCCTGTGTAGAGAGACAGAGAAAAAAAATAGAGAGGGGGCAAGAGAGAGGACCTAATGACAGACTGATAGCAATTACTTGTGCCTGTCAACAGCTCCTCTCCCTCCCAGCATTCCAGGGGAAAATTAGACGAGTGGGGAAAAATAAGGCAGAAGAAAAGGATAAAGGGGTTGAAAACTCTTTAGATTGAGTCTGAAGAAATAGTCTCTGTAGTCTCTCTCCACTGTCACAAACTTTCCAGCAAAGTCTATCTCTCAGCAAATCAATAGCTGCATCCTCTGCGCCAAACAATCTTCACCTAATGACCCCTTGGATCAACATGTTAATAAAGGGGTCTCTGAAGAATAGTTTGCAACCGGAAAGTGCTCTTGTGAGTGACAATAAAAGATGCTTAAAAACGGGAGGTGTACTCCACGGCGCAACGGCTCTCTGTAACCCTTACTGGTGAGAAATTGTACCTTTGCATATTCCTTGTCACCGGGGGCATAAGTAAGAGGACCCCCGAGGACAGTGTTAGTCACTGCTTGCCTTGTGGAGTGGAGTAAATTAAAGCGGGGATTAGGGCAGGCGAAATTGTGGATGACAAGAAAGGCGGTGGCAGCCACATCAAGTGCTCTTTAGGCCCATATGTCTTCATGAAACGCCACAGTAGGGGCCACCAATGAGCCCACTGCACAGCAGTTTAGTTTATTCAAGCTGAAGTAGACAAATGCTCCGACCCTCTCACTCTATCTGCCTGCTCCTCTTCACATGTATACCAACAAACAGTCCTGCAATGTAATGTAAATGCATACATACAGTACGCTTATATACCAGAGTAGAGAAATAATATGAATCTTTCCCTGATGTGTTTCCCTGACATGTGGGACAACATATTATATAATCTGTAGCTCCTCCTGCCATCAACATATCAATCAAATAATCACTCAATCCAATAATTCATTAAAGTCCCATGTTGTAAAAAGTTAGATATACATGTCTTCTTTGATAATAAAGCAGGTAGAGGTGTTAAATAAACACTGTGAACGTATCAAAACACTCAATCCACGGAGAAATACAAACAGGCCGTATCCAGAAACTGTGCTTATAAACTTCTGTACAGTTGTGATGTCACAACTAGCGCTGCAACGATTAGGTGATTATTTGTCAACTATAAAATGAATTGCGACCTATTTTGACAATCAAATGTGAATATTTTTTGGTTTCTTTCCTCCTCTAAAACAGAAAATTGAATACCTTTGGGTTGTGGACAAAACCAGACATTTGAGGACATCACTGTGGGCTATGGGAAACAATTTTCACCATTTTATGACATTTTATGGACAAGCAACTAATCGATGAATTGAAAATGTATCATCACATTAATCAATAATGGGAATAACTGTTAGTTGCAGCTTTGGTCACAACTATGCTATTTAAAATGAGAAAGTATCATGGTGTTACAGTCATTCCCCGGCTGCAATGATGGTGCAGAGACGCCAATAACAGAGATGTGGAAGAATTAGAGAAGAATTAGAGCAGACTGGGCTTTTCAGACAGAGGTTGAATACAGGTATATTCAAACAGAAAGCATGTAAAGGCATGTAAACATGTTCTAGTAGAAACTCAAAATACAACTATGAACCTGAAAATGAGCATGATGTGGGATATTTAATTAATCAATAAATCATTAAACCAAAATAAATTTAACAAACAAAATAAAATATTGTAGGATGAACATAGGCATTAGAGTAATATGAAATGATCTATCCTTCTATAGCAACAAAGGGCTGTTTTGTCTCTTTTCCTAGATGAATTTCACCCTCAGCTTCATAATATATTCATTTTTATGCTCTAGTTGTGTGAAATTGTATCCTAAAACAAACAATAAACCAAAACAAATTCAACACATGAAGTTATGCGGAAGCTAAGAGAATATTTTGACACAAGTTAATCCTTATTCTCCATGGAGAAACAATCTCCGACCTTAATCTGCTTCCAGGAACAGTGTGTAATATACCTACCCTTAGGGCTGCAAAGAGGTGTGCATCTGTGTGTGTGCTTTAGATGTAGAATTACCATACAATTACAATATAATGACACACATTAATCGTTTGAGTTTCTCCAGCACAACTGCGGCACCGTGTTGGATGCATTAATTAGCGAGCTTCTCATGTTGTGGCCCGGCAATTGTTAACATTTGAAAAAGGCTCTCTAGCCACCACTCTCCCGCAGATAAATATCCTCTGGCTAGTAGATGAAAATATCAAAAACAACTGTGACCACGTACTAAAGAGAATGTGACGACACCACCTGGGCAGGAGGCAATAGTGAGCATGCTGGGAAATCCAGAGGCATTCAAAATATCTGTGTGAATTCAGCTTTTGTCAAATGTGTGTGCACACATTTTTACTTAGTCGGAAAAGCCTAAACGCCACATTGCCCATTTACACAGTGGGCACTGTCAGCCATCCAGGCTACAAAGGTGATGGTTGTATTTTCTCTACAATAACTACTGCAGTTTGTGTTGTATTATCTGCAAAACATCATCCGTCTCTATTTCAAATATTGAGTAATATAAGGCTTAACAGGTATGGCAATGTGCGATAGACTGGCGTCCTGTCTAGGGTGTACCCCGCCTCACGCCCGATGTCATCTGGGATCGGCTCAAGCCCTCCCGCGACCCAGATAGGGACAAGCGGTTGAAGATGAATGATGAATGAATGAGATATGGCAATATAAAAAATGCTAGTTATTTCAAATACTCATAAATGGCCTTGTTTACTTCTCCCCTTAATGATTCTTATTGGATTATGTTACCCTCCCTCTCATCTTGTATGCAGGCACAGTGTTAAATCTATGAATGAGCTCAGTGGGAAGCAGCCAGTGGGTGCTCTAATGAAAGTCACTCTGCTGCCCTACAGAGAGGTCAAGCTTTTACACCTGGCCATAACCACATGGGGCCACACTGCATGCGTGGCCTTGGAAATGACTGTCAGATAAGGAACTGCATAATTTAGATGCAGGGATCACACCAGCAGTAAAGCAAGAGGAAGGTGACAACAGAGAAAAGTCAGGTTGGGGATAAACTTGAAGTTATTTAAGCATTCGTTCATGGATTTTTACTTAAACTATTCATGCACCTTCAGTAAAGTCAGTTTCAAAGACTTTACAAATAATGGCAAAACAAAACATTGAAAATAAGTCTTAGCGTTTGAGTTAAAGAACTAAGAATTTTAGAATATTGAGGTAAAAATATGTTTTTTCCACTTTACTGTGACAACTCTATATGTCTGGTGTATTTCATATATTTTTCCAGAATAATTCCACCATAAACTGTCTTTGATAATGTTGCCTTTTACATGTCTTTTCAATAATTACAAATGCAGATTGCTGGTAATGTGTGTGTATGTGTGTATTGTCACTATCACACCAGAGGATGGCAGAGTGGTTGATGAGACTTGGGCTTCATGGAGCTTGGTTACTGACTGTGGCTGCTTTGGATGCAGGGGTGGGCTTAAACAGTGAGCTTTGGGCCCCATTAAGCACTACAAAGCCTACTTATTTTCTCAATTCCACACCTCCCTTTAAATCATTCTGCATTCTGTGAATTGTAAGAAATGAAAGCAGAGGCAGATAAATCCAACTCCGACTGGCATCTGGAATCAAATTTCAAAGGTATCTCAAAACATACCCAGAGGATGTAAGTGACAGTTTTGACACTAATTCTGAGAACCTAATAAATGTGTGTATATATATATATATATATGTATAAGAAATATCCCTCCATGCAGTTCATATGATCAGATTGGACAGCCATGCAGGAGCAATGGACAGTCATAATGATGATCAGAGGATATTTTTATGGGGAATCGATTGAAGTATCACTGCTAAGGACAAATGAGTCCTTTAAAATGTGTGTCACACGAAGAAAAGTTCACTGGCTACATGGGAACTTCCAACAGCGCTAAGATCTATAGGCTGCTAACTTGTGTTTCCAGTAGCATGCATCTGTCCATCTGGCTGCCGTTTCCAGGTCTCTGGCCCCCACAAGCAGTCTGTGCAGCTAGACTCAACGCATGGTCTGATCCTCTTGGCAGCCAACGATGCAGCACGCTAATGAAGAGGTAATGAGCCAGCAGATCCCTGCGATCTGCACGGGGGCCATAGTGCAAAAGTTTACGTTCCCAGGACATGGAGGGAGAGCATGCCGAACAAGCTGCAGGATGAAAGCTAGGCCTGAGTCGGCCGCATAGATCTACAGCCACAGAGGGGATTACAGACACCTACTTCCAGCTTAGGCTGGAGTTTTTGAAGTTTGGGCATAGGAGGGGAGGGATCCCTTTGGCAGAGTCCTGTTTGATTCTGGTGGGAGACCGTCTCTAATCCCCCCTTCCCGTTCTCACCTTCTGCCTGATCCACTGCAGCCTCTCATCCCTGTGGTCCAGGATCATTATCCACCTTGGCCAAGGGGGCTCCCCCTCATTAATTTCCCTAAGCAGATTACAGAGTGTGCGTTTGTTGTTGTTGTTTGAGCCATCTGATTTGCCTAAGCCCTTTGTTTTTTCATCTGGTTTACACTTTAATGCCCCCCGAATGAGTTTCAATGACGGGGGGATCAACCTGACCCACTGGCAATGCAGCAGAGAACTTAAGAGAAGCAAGGCTGGCCCGAGGGGGTGAATGAAGGGAGGAGCACATCTCACTTCCCTCCACTGCAGATTTTGATGTTCAGAAGGAGGAGACAAGCCTTGATTTAACCTCAAATCATCTCCTCAGAGAGGACTAAATGGCAGACTGGATCACCGGCTGCATTCAGTAGACCAATAAGGCCAACAGGCCCACTGTTAGCTTCTCTGGACTACAAATGACACAGCTGCTGGGCCAAACCGGACCTAGCTGTCTCCCCTTAGCCAAATACTCCTCTGAAAAATGCACCCTCAGAGTGTTGTGGTCAGTTGGCAGGCAGCGCAAGCTACTCTCTGAATTTGGGGCTGTTTGTACAATCCAAAAGCTGGAGGGAAATTAGTTTGCAATGACCGCTTGGTCACTCCAGTCGCTGCATCTTCTCTGTGTGAAATCTCATTAGTAAGATGAACGCAGCCTGACCTGGGTCCAACAGCACTTGGCAGTCCAGTATTCTCTCCCGTCTGACACACCTCTCACATATCATTATCAGCTATTAGCCACAGTGAGCTGCAAATTACATAATTAATCCAGTTTTTCATAAGCAAAGGTGGAGGGGTGTATTCACTGGCATAAGACTGACTACCTCAACCAGAATTGAAAATGATGCATTCAAAGTGTGCCCTCTTTTTGCTTTGTGGTTACAAAATAGCTAGCTTTGTCAAAGCTCTCAAATACTTTATCAATCATAATTGAAATGTACTTAAAAATAACCATTCACATGTATTACATCACTATGAGAAACAGGATAATTGATATCTTTTAATTTGTTACGACAAAGCAACTGTAATTTTTGTCCACAAACACAGTTTACAGCTACAAACAGCCTCAAACAAGCAAGGGTAAAAAAAAAGGGCAAGGGTAAACACACAATAACAATCTACCAACAATCACACAGGCGTCCCGCCACAACCCCCATCCTGAATCAACCTGGTTCCTATCTGTAGCAAACAATTCCATACAATTAATCTGATCCAAATGTAATTGATTGATAAGGGGCAGAAGGGCCAGCACTAACCTTCCTAGGGTTGCATTTGTCTGGGAGCACAGACGGACAGTGCAGATGTCATCAGGTCCATCAACGGGCCAGACTTTATCTGGCCCCGGGATCGAAACATAGTCCTTTTGGAATATGGCCAGCATCACACAGGGAGGGAGAGCAGTGAAAAGGTAGAGCTAATGGGACACTCTTGTACACCTCATCTCCATCTACATCTAACAGGCCGGGCCCATGCGTTCTTTAAGGTCAGAACTGACTCTACATTTGTCCTCTTTTAATGAGATTGTCCTTCGACACACTGGGCAGCCAGAAAATTTGCTTATTACATGATGAGAAAATGTGTGGTTATTCAATGTTTTTTTTTCCAATAATCTTTTCCCAACTAGTATTTTTTAGAAGATTTCATTAGGGTTGTGACTAGAATTCCTGAGGAAAAATGATGAAAGATGTTGGTTGTATAAACACAGCCTTGTTTAACCTACAGTGATGTCCACAGTTCAGTGCTGATCTCCACCTGGAAAATGTTGTGTTTTCTCCTTAACCTGCAATCATATGGCTGTCTGTGTATATCTTGTCATTGCAGAGTCAAGATAGTGTGCTGAATCACACAGGAGCTGTCCTCTAAACGGCAACAGAACCTATATATTTGGTCTTGGTTTAGACTAGGACACAGAATACACAACAACATGGGAATAAACTGTTATTCATGCACGCACAAGCAAAGTATTTGTATATGGCTGCCACTTGCTGTAATTGAGCGTCTGCAGCTGAGTCGGCATTGACCACATCCTCACTTTATGCAGTCTTGTTTGCTAAACATAGGTTGCCGGTTGCATGAGTAATATGCATTTTTGTCCTTTATCTTGAATGTAGACAAAACATTTTTTTGCTTTTACATATAGCTAGGAGAGTTTTGTGAAGCAATTATCAATGCCTCTCTTGACATTTATTTGCATTTGTATCCCATGCACTTCTTTAAATACAGTTATTAATAGGATGTGTTGAATGTACATTAATTAAAAGTACAAATCAATATTACTGAATATATTGTTGCACTAAAATTATGACTTGATGGTGCCTGCAACTAAGACAAAATTATAATTCCACCAACTAGCCATGTACAGTTGCAAAAGAGTGCTTGTACTGAGTAATAGTTATCTTTAAAGCAGCAAACTCATGTAATAAATAAAGGCAATACAAAAGATACATCCAGTTTTTCCCAGTGCAGCATTGTTTACTTAGTGTCTAGAGATGAGAGTCACAGACACTCAAGATTTTACAGATGTTTTAGACCAGATGATTTGCATTGGAAATATGTGATAAATGTGTGGGCATTTTTATTCGTGTTTTGAGAAAAATAGATTTTAGGATTGAGTAATAGACAGAATGTAAGTGGCTTAAGTAAAGTTAAATCATTTATGGAGATTAACAGAGCTTTACCATTTGTGACTGGCTAAATAAAGAGTGTTGGCCCAATATTGTCAACCATAAAATACTTTTAGTTGACACTTGGGAAATGCAAGTCAATCTGCATTTAGGAAAAAAAAAACTTTAACCAAAAAAATAAATTACACATAAGTAAAACATATTTTTTCATATCAAGCATTCTAATATCAAGATGTTTACTTTGCCTCTTTACAACTTTGCCACTCTGATCTATAGGCCAGAATTAACTCACTTTGGTCTATGTACAGTCTTCCTCTCTTAGCGGGGTAATCTCATTTTTCAGTAACTGGTTCCACATCTGGAAGAGTCTTGGCCCTGATGAACGGCCCGCTGTGAGCATTTACTACCCATGACATGCAGGGGATTACCTAAATTTCTGGGGTTGGCTATAATTTGGCCTCCTTTTCTCACTTTTCTTTTAGATTCTGTGGACTATATGGCAGCATGACCATTTTATCACTTAACTCTGCTCATATGTAGTATGTGTCAAAGTGTGCCAGAGTGAATATAATTTACAGATGCACAAATCACAAGTCATGTGTCCATGTGTCTACTTGCTTTCAAACTGTTATTTTTCACCTGCTACGCCCGGGCCCTCTGGGGCCCCCTGTACTATAGGATGTAGGCAGCAAGTCTTGCAGGGTACAAGGCCAATGCGGTGGAAATCCTCTTCCAATGTTAAGTTAGGAAGAAGAGACACAGTGGGGGAGGTGGGGATTGGGAGGGAGAGGGAGGCCCATAACCACACTGAGCTTCAGTGGCAGAGGGAAGCTGCAGGCAGTGGCATGGGCTCCCTAACGGCCTCACCCCACTGATCCCGCAAATTTGGTAAACTTCATGGAAATTTAATAAGTGGCGCTGCATTGTGTTCACCCGCAGAGCCCAGGCCTGGTGCTGGGAGGCACATGTGTGATGGTTTACCCGCGGACACTCGCTGGCCTGTTTCTGAGGCAGACAGAGGAAAGTCCCTCTTAGTGCAACGGCTCTCTTAGCTAGAGAAGGAGTTGTGACCCCAGGGGCCGTGCTGCTTCAGCCAATATAGACTCTGTACGTCCTGAGGGGGAATAATATGTGGGGGTGGCCTGTTTAATTTCCCATCCTCTCTCTCTCTCTCTCTCTCTCTCTCTCTCTCTCTATCTCTCTCTCTCTCTTTATCTCGCTCTCTCTCTTTCCCTCCCTTCAAAGACCATGCTCAGCTGCTCCTGCCAGGCTACAGAGCTCTTTGAGTTAAAAGGACAGCGATTCTCATTTGAAATCGCTGCCTTCGCTCCCTCGCCTCTCCTTTTTCAGGGGCGGGCTTCTGCTGGCTGTACCACACTGAGCAGTGCTCTGCCATGACAACTAAATAGGCCCCCTAATACCACTTCATAAAGCCAAGGAGTATCCTCCAGGCAAGGAGCTGTAAATTAAAGACATAAATGTTGCCTTCATGGAAAGCGCAAAGAGTGAACCTTCCACTAAAATGACAGGAGTAGCTTAACAGTTCAGGCTAAATGATACCTTAACCAGGCATAATTTATAGGCACGTCCTACGGTGAGAAATAAATGGATCTCTTGGTTATGAGGGAGAGACCATGTTGCCCTGTGCGTACGTGCGTGTGTGTGTGCGTGTGTGTCAGCGGGGGCTTATCAACAAGTGTGGCTAAGTGGGATGATATTAACTATAGAGTGAGACTAGAGATAAGACATGCAATTTATTCTTTGTTCCTCAGCCTAAAACCGACAATGCTAGGAATTAAATATAAGGATAAAAAATGAAGTATGTATTCATAAGAGTAAAGTTAATGTATCCACTAGGTGATATATTGTCTAACTTCCATGGTAGCAGGTAGACATGAAGAATGTATTTCATTTCCAACTGTCATCACTCAGCCCTGTCCATCACAGCCACATAAACATTTTTTGTCAGTCTCATAAACAGTTGAGCTGTCCCCCCCCCGACGGTTTACCTTGTCATCGTTCATTTTCTAAGAGAGGGATCCCACAAGAATGACAGATGAGGAGGAGAAGAAAAAGACAACATGAAAAAGGATTTCCTCTGGCTTTCTCAAATACACTGGGAAAAAAAGGTGTTATTCTGCTGTTTCTTTAGTCTCACTCCTTTACCGGTCGACGATAACAATGAACAAGTGCAGGCATCTATTGCAGGGAGATGACAAGAGATGAAGATGAGTGAAGGAGCAGTCTGAGAGATAAGAGCTCTGTTTCTCTGTCCTTATATCTGTCTGTCTATAAAACTCTCCTTGATGCCTATGATGATGTGACAAGGCTGCTAAACAGATATATGCACCCATCATTTACGCACCAGGCTGCCTGTAACAGAACAATTCCTCAATTCATTCTTCATATCACTTTTGTTTTCCCCTTTTTAGTGTGTCACGGGGGTCTTACGTTGTGGGCGTTGTGACAGTGGGGGTGAGATAGGAGGGCAAACAGGCGCAAAGTGAAAGGATGCTGGGCTTCTCCAAGGGGATGTTTGGCTTTGTAATTTCACCCTTGAAATTCGTGATTACAAATGGGACAACTTTTTTAATTTTCTCTTTTGTCTGGATTCAGCTGTCTGACAGTCTGCCCCAGCATCCAGGCCTTTTAATCAATCACCTAGATAATCAAATGTCACTGGCTATCTGCTCCATGTAATTACTTTTGCAATTAAAAATCAATCTCCAGTCACCCCGTCTAATTAGAGGGATGGGCAGATCTTCATCTAGATTGATTTTATAATACATATTGACTTCAAATGCCATAACGTTGCCATATTCCCTCATTTTCATGCTGTGGAGCATCAAAACAAAATGCCAAGGATTATTGGGAGGTGCAGCGAGAGGTTGTTCTGATTCTTCGAACCAGGAAAAGGTCCCCAGTTTAGGAAAGGTTCACCTTGCTTGCTTGTCTGTAATGACAACATTCATTCCCTCAGCTTCCATTGGAAGAGGGAAGAGGGACAAATGGAGGTTCAATAATCTACATGACAAGCTACAGATAGTGAAAAATAGCTTTCTGGAGCATAAGTCTATACTGTAGGATACAAAAACAATGCTCTCCACAAAAGAAATCAAATCTCTTGCCACTCGAATAATGATGTAGGTGGACATAGGAGAACATTGACTTCTAATACAATATTGACATCTTAACATGTGTTATGTGAGGGATCTAGCATAGCTCCAGCAGTGTCTCCGGAGGTGTCTTCTCACGCCATACATCATGACATCCAGGCAGATATAAACAAATAAAACTCCACCAGAGACGGCATTTGAATGACTCTCCACGCTTTTAGCAGATTTGTTCCCAGGGAAACAGACAGATGTGTCCATCTGGAAGACATCATAATGGCCTGCATGGCCACCATTGGGGACAAGCGTGTGACAGGCGTGTGTGCACGGTGCCCTACCGCATGTCTTTCTGTCTCTCATCTCCACCTCGTTGCCTTCAGGGAAACTTACAATACTGACAGGTCCAATAATGGAGCTTTTCAATGTAGGCTTATTTACACACACACACACACACACACACGCACACGCACACACACACATACACACACACACACACACACACACACACACACACACACACACACACACACACATACACACACACACACACACACACACACATACACAAACACATGCACAAAAACACATATGCAAAAACATACACAAAAACACATGCACAGACACACACAAACAGACACAGCCTCGGGGAAAGTGCCACTCATACACACAAGCCAAACAGTGGAGCCTACAGGGAGACATGCAGCTCAAGGACCAGCTGTGTGCAGAACCTTGAGAACCCCAGAATGCAAATAACAGTGGAAAAGGATGCCACAGGCTTGTAATACAAATATGTACACAGTTAAGTGCTTTACTATACTAAGGTCTCTTCTGGTTGATTGAAGATGCTTCTCATGTGTGATTACACTGTTTATAATAGATGGCTTCTCCAATATGATGTCCATAAGTGATTATTTCTGTCCATCAGACATGTGACGAGGAGTGTCCTTCTTCCCCTTGGCTGATGATAATAGAGAGCTCGAGAGTCTGTAGTTGCTATCCAATCTGGTGCAGTGATTAAAGCAGAGATCAAACCCCCCTTATAGCCCTGGAGGGAGCGAAAGGAGCGATGGACGGAATGAGAGATTGAAGAGCAGGAGAGGTTATTTAGCCCAACATCACAAACAGACTTGGCAGCATGGTACCTTTCTATTACACACTAAAGAGTAAACAAAGGGCATGTATCTTGCAAGGCCCCATGTGGCACAGGGGGTGTGATTGGCCCGCGTTAGCCCGGTGCTGCCTGGGCCTTTTCCCAGTGAGACCAGTAATAAGGGCAGCACTTATCATGTGTTGCCTCCAGCCACCACCATCAACACAACCACTACTACAGCAGCAGGCGAGAGAGAAGGGCCCACCACAGTCGAGAAGTAATTAATCACCATGGAGTGGGAGCTGTCAAATCCCCAGGTCTTTTGAACTGATAATGCTGCCCACCACAATTTAGCCTGATGGAGATGAGATTTTCTTTTCACCTCTGGCAAGAAAGCGCCAAATAAAGTGGGGGAAAAAAGAAAAGAGAAAGGAGGGGTGAGAAAGAGGCGAAGCAGCAAATATATTTTTTGAACAACAGCTGCCAGTGGTGTACTTAATGATTGCCTTGCTCCTCTTAAACCTGACGTCCTTATCAAGTCTAAGTGTCCCGATCAATAAGTTTCCTCTCCGGCATTCCTGAAATAGCTCACACATCAACTCTCTCCAGCAACCCCCCTTTCTCTCTCTGTTACAGCACCATCTGTTATTACAGCCCAATCACTGAGTGTCTCTGCCAGTCAGACATATGAGCAAGTCAATATTTGTTCTGATACAAAAGTTATGCTAATAACTATGCACTTTCAACCTTCATGTTAGTGCATGAGGACTGATTTGTCAGCTTACTTCTATGTTTAACATCTGGGGATGTCAATAATAACTGTCACAGTGTTCTTTAACAAAGAAACTCCATACAGGATCAAATTAGGATTTGTATTCATTTTTCGGTATTGCATAATAATAAATAAAAAACACACATAAACGATTATGTCTGAGAAGGCTTTGCATCTAGAGTCTATATCAATGTATCAATATCAATCGGGTATGGTTTCTGATGGAAAGACAGCAATGTCTTGAATAAAAGTGAGACTTTGCTTGCAAAATGTAGGATATCACCAGACA
Organism: Echiichthys vipera; assembly: GCF_963691815.1. Taxonomy (NCBI): domain Eukaryota; kingdom Metazoa; phylum Chordata; class Actinopteri; order Perciformes; family Trachinidae; genus Echiichthys; species Echiichthys vipera. The sequence goes on from NC_139826.1 coordinate 14,510,887, forward strand.
ATATGGAAGAAACTATTTACAATTTTTAAGAACTTAATCCTGTGATGAATGACCAGTGTGTGTTCACACACATGGTATTGGGTTGGGCTCTGACCAAAATGCATAAAACCAGCATTCTAAATACTTAATTTCACCAACAGAATGTCTTGGTGTTTGATGTGCATCTCTTGTTTGTTTTGGCTTTAATACTGCTATCCCCATGGTCAAAGTGCATTCAGAGTGCCAGAGTTCATGACCTGTGGTGGTTTGTTTTGCGACACTATATGGAGGTGCTAAGCACTGGCTTTAGCAAAGGGATGGTGGGACCCTGGATCCGCCTTATAGCCAGACAGTGGAATGTTTTCTTACACTCTTTTAAAAGCACATTTCCAAGCAGGTTTATTAGTGGATTGGGTGTCAGGAACAAATAAGCATGATGGCTCTCCAGAATCCACGGTAGATAAGAGAAGTGAGGCGGCCACAAATAGAGGAAGGACATGCCATCCAGCGAAGGCAAAGATGAAAGTGAGACAGCTGCCCTGAACGATCTGGGTCCTTATCGGGCTGGCTGGGCCCTGTGTCAGACTAGGACTATTATAAGTGGGCTGCGCTGTGCTGAAAGTTCAAAGTCCTTCCCTCCCTGTTTCCTTCTTACTTTTCGTTTTGCTGTCTCATCTATGGATTGAATGATAACAGTGTTTTTCTTTTTTATTTAACCTTTAATATGTTATACAGGTTACAATAGTCGTGTTTCCATTCACACATTTTATGCATATTTTTGAAGTAGAGCATTTGAAAAGCTATATGGAAATGACACAGTTTGATGAACTTAATCAACTGTGTAAAACATTTTTACACATGACTTAAGGTGATTTTTGTCTTTGTTGAAAAAGAGCTGGGGCCTGTTTCACAAAGCAGGTTTAGTGAAAACTCTGAGTCTGTTAACCCTGAAATGAGGGAAACTCTGAGTTTTCCGTTTCACAAAGGGAGGTAACTCAAACCAGAGACAGAGGGGTAACTCTAGCCTGTTTCACAAAGAGAGGTAACTTAACCTCTCGGTCAGTTACCATGGTAACATGCTCTCTGAAACTAACCTGGTCGGGACCAGGTTTTTCTCAGAAAACCTTGAGTTTTTCTCTGTCTCCGCCCTCTTTCAGCCACACAAGGTGTTTGATTTCCTCATTCATTCAGTCAGCGGGCGAGTTTTGTTCTAGTATAGTTCTGTCGTCTGTTTTTTCAGAAAATCACTGCAAAAATCAGACATTAGAAGTTATATTAGGTGGCGACTATTTCACTACCATGGCATGTCCTTTTGATAACGATCCCGTGGATGAAGGTGCAGAATTACTGCACAGAGAATTAAATATTCGTCGGGAGATGATTATCAGACTATTGGTTATAGATGTTCTTGCATTTCCAGGCAATTCTCTTTTTGAGCGGTACCGTTTCATATCACAGCAGATATTCTGTGTTGCGCTGCATTTTTTTGCAAACGGGAGTTTTGTATACAACGTATAAAAATCATTCAGTAGGCCTATATAGAAGTTATATTAGGTGGTGAAAATTTACACTACCATGGCATGTCCTTTTGATAACGATCCCGTGGATGAAGGTGCAGCATTACTGCGCAGAGAATTAAATATTCGTCGGGAGATGATTATCAGACCGCGCATAGACGTCCTTAATATACTGCAGCCATAATTACAAAATGAATGAAATGGATCTTTTGAGCAAGTTGAATGTATTTGACTTAGCGTTTCCTAAATATAATCCCAGCTTTTCTTGCAATTCATAGGTTCAAAAGTGTGTGCTTTTAATTGGGTTAGCTGTATATAAACTACTCCTATAGGTCCAAACAACAGCCTTCTGATCCAGAATATCACCTATAATGCGAGGGGGCTGAATACGGCACAACACCGTTTCATGTCACAGTCCATCTCACCCCTCCTTACATTTCCAACATTGACAACCAGTAATGCTCTCATATCACAGCAGATATTGTGTGTTGCGCTGTGTTTTTTTGCAAATGGGAGTTTTTTATACAACATTTAAACGTTGTATAAAAAACAGCCGCTTAAGGTAATATTCACTTTACGATGTAAAACATGCTCAAAATGAGGCGTCACCATGAGATTGTGCCGATGTTTTACCTGTTTGAACAATGTTTTTATTTTTCATCTTAAGCTGCTGCCAAGTGCGCTTCTCCCCCGTGGGAATGCACTTAAATGAAATAAACTAATAGGCTCCCACTCAAGCAGTTTCCCCTGTGATATTACTGTGATTGCAACAGGACTACATTTAAACTTATGCACTGACCCGAGCAGCAATGTTCTCCTGCACCGTCTCCCTCTCTTTTGCTGCAGCAGCGGTGTAAACCTGTTCAAACTCACCGTATGAGCGCATTAATATTTCCATGTCCAGTTGTAGCGTAGCCCTTCGCTTCCCCATTGCCATGATGACTCGTCGAATCAGGGCTCCACTGATGCTGTCTTTTTTTACTTGTGGTGTACGCGCTTAACTCCAGGTCAAACTACTCTGAGTTGATCAACCTAACGCAAATCTGCTGTTCTGAAACCGAAAACTCAGAGTTTCCTATCTCAGAGTAGATCAACTCAGAGTTCCGGGTTAAACTCAGAGTTTTTTGAACCTGCTTTGTGAAACAGGCCCCAGATGTGCTAAATGGAATATGGAAACGCCTTTTTCAAATAAGTTCTGACTGTCAACCTCCATGCCAAAAACTGCAGTTCATCAAGCGGCCACTTGAAGGTGTCTCCAAAAACAGTGTCAATCTCCATAGAGCCCGAGCAGCAGAAACAAGCGCATTTATCCAGAATCTTACCCCGGGGCTTTGATTTGCACTTCCTGAATTCTAGTTGATATAGTCACTAAGTAACTCTGTCTTCAGGCTGCCGTCTGCTGCTTTCCTTCTCAGCAAAGTGCGTAGTAGTCTAGTGAGCATCTTAGCCTATCTTGTAAGCCTTCGTGACGTTGGTAGCTTCTGGCCAGGCTTCATTTGGCCCGCCTCTGTACCACCATTCTCAACCTTTCTGCCCATTTATGGATTAGCTGGGAGCAGCCGGAGCCACCTGGACCTGCCCACTTTGAGCTTCACTTTGGCTCTCCAAAAACCTACAGGTCAATATTGTATACAGTCTATGGTTCTGGCATAGCAAACATTTAACTCTGAATGTTCTCATCAGCTGTCGTGTCAAATTCCTGAAAACCTTTCCCATTTGTCTTTCATAGATGGGTTAGATAGCCAAGGTGACTTGTTTTGTTTCCGCTTAGCGCCAACATCTAACAAAACTACACTTCAGCTTAACTTATTCGTTCAATACCAGTTGATGGAAATGAGCCTTATTTTCATTTATTTTTTGCAACATTTCAAAAGGTCGCTTAAAATTCCCATGATAATGGAAACACAAATGCCTTAGATTGCATGTTTTTGTACAGTCTGTGAGTTCTTGCAAATGAGACCTGGATGTTAAGTACTGTATGTACTTCTTTAGTTGACAATGCAGCTATTTATTTCCCGGGGAAAGTAAAAGAAGCACTCATAGCTTGACATACAAAACATGTAAAGGATTAAAATACTGCAATTCTGAAGTTCTTCAGTCAGTTTTTTTTTGTTATTTCGATTCAGAATTGCAGTCTTAAATTAATATTCCTTTCCCCTTTGCAGCTAAATTAGCATGTCAACATGATGGTCTTATTGACATTGAAGGTGGTTTTACCTTTTGTCCTGACTTCACATTCTTTGGAGGTAGAACATTCAGCAATGGAGAACAGTTTTCCTTTTTATTGCTGTGACATATAGTCAATACTCAATATAGTTCTTGACACCCTGAGGCACAATAGCAGTCACTTGTGTATAAAGAGTGTCAGCGAGTTATTTTGACCCCCTACTGTAATCATGACCTTTCCAATAACATGACTCCCCCACAGTCTCACTCCCCAAAGGCTCTCCCAACTAAGGACTAAACTGCATTACCCCCAGCCAGCATTCACAGCTCAGCAGCTTCTAAACAAGCTACTGTTGACATACACTGAAGCACACATCCACACATGTATGGATGCGATGGGCAAGGACAATAAATACCTGAACAGTGCACACACACACACACACACACACACACAAACAGACAAACGCATGCACTCACACACAAACCAGAAACAGACATAGACACACATAAACGTGTACATGAACAAGACTTGTATATTTTAGCTCAAGGGAATATAACATGTAACCAGCGATATCATGCATAAATGAAAGGGAAAATGATATGGCATGCATTTCATTCTTTTGTAAGATTGCGTCCCCAGGTCACTGACTAAATAATTAGGCGATTGAAGTGACAGATTAAAGGCAGATTGGAAGTGACTGTGAAAGCAGGATAATGTTTCTCTAATCAGCTTGGTCGGAGAAATGCAGATTGTGAAATTTTCCAGCTACTTCCTTAGAAAAATGCATTTCACTTCTGATTAGGGATGATTAGTGTGTTGGTGGAGAAGGAGGGGGTCAGGGCCTCATGCTCCTGGGTTCCTGAGGCCAGAGAGAGAGAGAGAGAGAGAGAGAGAGAGAGAGAGAAAGGAGGAGGAGGAAGGGAGCAGGGTTGGGGGGCATAGGTGGAATGCCAGCATACATAAGCAGAGAGCAAGGCAGCAGAGAATGACTGGAAATGATAGAGCTGGAAATGGAGAACATACAAAAAAAAAATACAAAAGAAAATACAAACTGTCCTCCCAATTGAAAGAGGATGATATAGGAGTAGATAAGCCTTTGAAAGAAGAGAAGATCACGTAGGAGGAAGCACAGGATTGCTCTGGAGTCCTGTCCCATAAGGCAGGAAATGGCAGGGGGAGATCTGCTTATCACAATGTTTCAACTGTTGGATCATTTATTTACCAGGCCATGACAAATATGCCAGATTTACACTGGCTACAAAGTCACCAGGTAAACTCTCACCTCTCTGTAATGCCAAAGTAATAGTTTCTGAGCAGCAACATTACCGAAGGTTAAATGTAGAACAGATGTAAAGTATAAAATACAACATGATCAAAGCTAAGGCACTCAAGACAGATGCGACAGCAAATGATGATGAACGACTCTCTGTAGAATTGTAAGCTGCACACAAATGTAACGAATTGCAAAGGTTGGAGTTGGGGAATTGGGGGGTTGGGGGGTGGGGGTGACAGAGCAAGAGAAGAGCGAACTCCAGGGAGCAAAACCAGTGTCCTAACTCATTGGGATGATCCTCTGCAGAAAGCCCACACGATTAAGTTCCTACAGCAGGAATCACAGTTTGGACAATGTGTAATTGATTTCCCCAAAGGCTCAGAGAGCACCCTTAGTGATCCCTGGGACAGCCTCGCCTGTGAAAGTTTGCTTTTCTCCCAGGCTTGCGGCCACAACTGTATGACATCATCACCTTGCACACATTTTTACTTTTATCTCTGAAAGATATATTATCCATGTGCTGGGCTCTGCTAGTGGAGATCAAAGGCAGCACTCTGTTCAGGCACCATATTAAAGTGAAACATGATTTTGCTGCAGAAAAATAATCTGTTTATTTCAAGATAGATTCTGTTACATACCTGGCTTGCACAAGCATACAAAATTCAACTTGACTTGATGCTTTTCCACTGAGAACCACTGTTGCTATCCGTTCCAGGAGAAATGAAGAAAGGAAGAAAACAAAGGATTGATATAATACACGTCGACTGTTGGTAGCAATACATACTAATTAACATTTAAAATTATTATAACTTGCAAAGACAGCTGTACAAATATTTTTGCACATCAATTCTACAGTATATGCATATAAGGAAGTATACTGTGTGTGCATATATCAGACACACATGCAGACACATATACCTTGGTCAACACACACACACACACACACAAACACACATTTGCAGACATTCACATTCACATCTTCTTTAATCTCTTGATGCTCTGTCCAGGATGATCACTGGTTGGTGTGAAGCGTCACGCTCAGAGGGAAACCAGACAGAGGGACACATGTTTGTGCACTCCTAAATGAAGTGTGACTACGGTGCACCACTGAAGCAGGGGCTGGGCGCGGGGGCTATTATGGGGTCTGACAGCAGGGGGGCGCTGTGATAATTTGATGTGAACTGGCTTGATAAATCACTGTGTTGTTACCTTGGCTTTAGTATCTGTTTATGTCTCTACAAATTGAAACCCCACTGGCAAAGGGCTGAGGTAGAGCCACACTCTGGCCCCCAGCGATTAGTTCAAGGTGGGGAGAGTTTAGATGGTTGGCTCCTATTGGCCATCTCCCCTCTTGCTGTTTTGTCTCTCCCTGCTGAGGGAGAAAGCCATGGACATGTGTAAGCAATAAAGCCAAAGGTCTGCCTTCCACCACAGCCTGAGTGAAAGGAATGCAGAACCAAACTATAAAATAATAATGGGCACTAGGGCATGGAAGAGGCAAGGGAGGGCAGAGGGCGGTGGAGAGGGGGGCATCAGAGACATACTACACATCTGCAAAGGAGGGCGGTGGTTGTGGGGGGGTGGGGGGATGTTGAAGCAGAGCCCTTCTCTGACCCTTGGACGTGCTGTTAAAGGCAGAGCGTAGCAAGCAACCCAGGCTGGCACCACATTAAAAGGCTGACAGATGAAGGGCAAAGGTCAGTTTGACCTGGGCGCTAAGCTGCTGCTAAGCCTCCTAAAGCCAGAGAAGAGGTGCAGTAACAGGGAGAGAGAGGCAGAGAGAGAGGGGGAGATACTGAGAAGGAAGGAAGGGAGTAAGTGAGACTTAAGAGCAAAGAATACTCCCTCCTCCTCTGTGATAATCAAAGGAATGATAAAAAAGCCAGTCATGTAGACAGTAAATACAGATGCACAGAAGTCAGAAGAGATAACATTAAGTACCTTGTGCAAAATTGTCACGCAAAAGGGCATACTTCATCTAAAGCTAATAAACCAACATCCCCAAAGCCTGTTTAAAGCAGGTTTTCATAATCACCGAAAATAAACTACAATCGGGACAATGAGACAGACAGATGGAGTCCTGAGGCATTTATCTGCTTTAAACATTTTCCCTTAGAAGCCACCAACTTATCATGAGCTTGTCAACACAGTGACACCATTCTTTCAAATGAAACGCAAATGCGCTGATCTGAGCATGCAGCGCCAGTATCTGTTCATGAAATCTGAGGGTTGATCAAAAGATTCGGTACATCCAGTTCAGTGTATACCTCGGCAAATAAGTGGAAATCATCACAAGTACTCACATAACAAGGATACAAACACAGTGGAGCTGCTTCCAACCAGAGGAGCTATGACAAAGCAAAGCAAATAACACCATGAGGGGGGAAACAGCAGACAGGAATGAAGGGGAGATGAAAAAGAGGGAGAAAAAAAACAACAAGAGACGAAGTAAAACTTTGAAAAAGTCCAACTGATCTCTTAAAAGGAAGTGGACATATTCCACAATGCAACAAGACAGGAAATGCCTACTGTGAGGATAGGGCTCCCCTCTGGACCCCAGTAAGGGAATGCATGAAATTAATAGTGACATCATGTTGCTTGGTCAACAAACGTCGGTTGATTGATGAAGACAAACGGTCAGGGTGATAGCAAGTTGTTGGCTTTCCCTGGGAGATGCCATTTTCAGCCAGACTCTACTTCCAACTTGTGAAAAGGATATGGGCTGTCTAGCCAGCCCTGTTCCAATGCCACTCCTGTCACTCAAACTCACTCCCTGGTTGTTTTCAACACTTGTGTAAGGTGGCTGTAAGGATTTCAACTGAAGATGTGCTGAAAAAAACCCAATATATTTCAGGTGTAACGTTAGCATTGAAACATTCAATTCAATTCAACTTTAATTATAGTGCATAATCATAACAAAGGTTATTTCAGGAACAATTCCCCCATTGAGTACAGAGGCAACGAAAACCTTCCTTATAACAGGCAGGAATGTTGGACAGACTCAGCTCTATGTAGGACGGCCATCTGTCTTGACCGGTTGGGGAGGAAGAAAGGAAGAGAGAAAGAGGGAAAAGGCAGACAGATGGACAGAGAGAGAAAAAGACAGACACAAAGACAGACAGACAGAGACACACACTTTCAAACACAATGCATCATCCTGAGGGGAAAAAAAGGTAAATATGACTCTGTTGCTTTTGATTGCTTTTTTTATTGCTTTCATCATTTCTGCTGATTGAACATTGAAAATATCTTTACATTTTTTAATATATTTGTATCTATTATTTTCTTTTTTAAACTCATATTAGCAGTGCATGATAGCCTTCCATCTGTAAATTTACCTGGGTAATCTTAAGCGATACTAAACCAAGGTAGGATGCATCATACCTCAAACATTTTCGGGGTTTCAATCCTCCAGTTTAGCTTGGAAGACCTTTACAGGGAGATATATTTAAAAGGTATCCTGATTAGAACCCTGAACCACCTCAAGTTTACTCTAAAAGCTCCATGTGGATATCGGCATTCATCACTCAATACGGGTAAGTCCAGACATGCTGCAAAGGAAGTTCATGTTTCAGTCATTACCCAGGGCATATGATCATAGGTGAGAGTTGGAATGTAGACTGGCTCATAAATCAAACATCTGCATTAATGTGGATACCGCATCAATCTGTCTGTTGAGCTTTATTCTGTCTTACCTCAGTGATCTCTGTCAGAAAGCTGAGGAAGGGTTCCCCCTCATATTCCAGCTTTACCTCTGCTTTGGAGGCTATGTGTAAATACCCAGCTGAGGTCAGCAGATCTTTCTTGCTAAGAATAGCCCCTGTAAGCCCCAGAATTGTCATTATGAGTCATCAGTCCCATTAACACTGAACCGAACCAAAAGTTCTTCTCCACAGCCCTCACAAACTGTCTGATTGGCTGAATTAGCCAAGCCTGAAATGCTTCTGTTTTTAGCTTGATGGCTCCATCCAACAACAGAGTCAAGGTTCGTCACAACCTCAGGCTCTGACAACCTTCTGGCCACAGTCCTTAGCCTTGGAGAGTTTAAACATGACCCCCTGGGATTCCACATTACCTACCTCCTGCAGGATTCAGGTAACATGTTTCCAGAGTTGGGGGGCGAAGGTCTCATGGACAGAAACCTTCTGCTTGGAGTTTCTGGTTCACCCTCACTACATATTTGGGGTTATCAGGTCTTACTGACATCTTTCCCAGCATCAGATCCAGCTTACATTGAAATGGTAGCGCGACACTTCCATTGACGTCTCTGCTGCTCTCTTCACCTCTGTGTCCAAAAAATAAAACAGCAGCTATGACATTACAAATATAAGGTTAGTCATCAATCTATGGTCTAAGATGTTAGCACCATGTGCACTCTTGCATAACCTTGAGATCACACCGATATAATATGTACAGTACATATCTAATCCTTCTGTAGAGTGTTGACAATGCCATTGAGTAACAGACCCTAGTACTGTCACAGTTGCAATAATAACTTGCACAAGCTGTGTTACAACTACAGCTCTTTCATTTTACTACATTTAACTTTATTTCACTTTTTCCCTCACACGCACTAAATACAAGCCACATTTTGGGTATTGCATTTCACCAGACATGGAAACATCACTTTTTTCTCAAGGTGCTGTTATTACTGAGTTTCAGTGATATACAACTGTTTCCATTCATCTCAAATTCTATGCAGCTGTTGAAAGAACTTTACTTTGATTTAGTAAATATCTCTGCACATTGAGTGTTGTGAGCATCAAAGGTACGTGAGCAGATATCAAAGCATCCTCCTGGATCATCTATCCTTGGCAGCTAGACTGTACTTTCCATCTGAAGTGTGAAGCAGAGCTACGATGTAGAAATGACACTGTAAACCTTTCACTAGGGCTATAACCACCTCTTACTGAGATGGCCACTCTGGGTTTCATTTGCGAGCTGTGGCAGAATGTTTGCTATTTTGTACTCCAATAATAATAGGCTCACACATTATTGATGACATTGATTTGGCAAGGATTAATATTTTTTTTAACAGACTAGGTCATTGAAACCAACTTGCCATTGTTTTCCTTTTCTTTGTTCTTCATTTAAGTTTAAACACCATATTTAATATATACCGTAAAGACAATTCAAAACATATTACATAAAGCATGTTGAAATACAAATTCAAACAAATTTTAAACAAAGTTCAAAAATGTTAGAAGAGATTTGACAGAGAAGTATATATGGTGAATCCGAGGCTATCAAGTCGAGAGGAAACTGTCAACTTAGTATGACGGTGAGTGTTAACTTAATAATTGTAGGATATCAGAGGTGTGATAACAATGACCTAGTGAGGAAATAGGAATGAAGAGCCTGCACTCTACTAGATTGCCTTATGATGAGGAAATTGGTGCCACCAGTGTGTTGCACATGCTAAACTGTGCCACCATCTGCTTCGAGACCTGGGACCAGCCCAAACCACAGGACAGTGGCGGAAACACAAAACTCAAGATGGCAGCCGGTCCGCAAACACAAGCCACAAGGCTAGTCTCAAAGATGTAGAACTGAAATATGGAAGCGCTTTAGGTGTGACATGGTGACACAAACATTCAAGCTTTTGGGATGATGCCAGAGGGGCACCGCCAAGCAGGATATTGCCCGTCTGGTCAATCTAAGACTTTGTGAGCAACTACATTTGATATTTCAAAGACAGCTGAAGGAAGAAGCTGGCGGCAAGTTAATAACAATATAGGATGGCAAAGGGGCAAACTGCTCCATTAATGTTCATGTCCACATGCTAGTATAGAGGAGATCACTTGGCCGGTCCCACAGGTATAAGATGTTCTCAGTTGTAGTTTCATGGACAAATAACAAAGATCCAACATCAGATAAAGGCATTTGGCTCTTCGGAACGGAGTGGGAAGCCCAGTGCAGCACAAGAGGCTGTCCTTCACTAGCAGAACCATTCTCCACACTTGGCACTGACATAAAAGCAGCTTCTACTCCACTGAAGGACTCACACATACACACATACACACATACACACATACACACATACAGTACATAAGACACAAAGACATAGATGTACACAAACACACACACATACACACACACACACATACGTGCATGTGCGCACATACATACACACATAATGAAGGAAGTATGCCTGTCACGGACACGCAGGGAAGGGAGGCAGCAAAAACAACTTTCTGTCAACAGGAATAAGAAAAACAACAGTTGAAAGAGGGTCTGCATGAAGAGAGAGTGCAAGACAAAGGCATTCACTCCATCAGAACTCATCAGTCTGCAGAGGGAAAATATGTAAGGGAGATGCAACCATATGAGCGCTGTCACTGTCCTCCTGAACACAAGACAGAGGGGACAGGCTGGTGGAGAGCAAACTGAGAGCTAGGGAAACCTTCAGTAAAAACCTTCCACATCAACAGAGACATTGGCAGGTTGGTGAGGTGTAAGTATGTCTGGGATACAGGTATACCCAACAGTCTGCAGAGTGGATATGGAGTGGAGGTGTAAACACAGGACTAAAACAAACTTTATAGCACATGAATAGAGACTATGAAATGGGGGTGTTTAAAGCCTGGTAATGAGTTTATTTGCCCAAAGGCACAGGGCTTTGCTAAAGAGAAACAGACAGAATAGAAACACATTGGGGGCTAGTCAGTGAGGGCCAGATTACCCTAAGGCCTAAAGGGCCACTCTCCAGAAGAGAAGATAAATTAACTTATTAATAGCCCTTGGATTTACATGCACTAAGTGGATGTTTATGTTGGAACTTGCTGCTTATGTGTGAACATACAACAATTGTAAACATCGCCATTCAGGTCCCATTTCCCTTACATCATTGATATTGTTTCAACTCGCAAAAAGGGCTGCCAGATTTCCAAAAACATTATTCAGGCATTATATTTTAAGTGGTTCCACAGTTCAGTCTCCCCAAAGCGGTAATCAAGAATCTTCATTGTGCACTTCCTCTTCTGCTTCTTCATGTTACTCTGACTTCAGTATAAACAGCTGTGAAATGGCAGACCAACAGAAGCACTGTTGTGTTAGTATTGCGGCTTGGCGTATAGGATGGAGAACATTTAATGCTTATTTGTCGCAAGAAGTGACTTCAGACACTTGCGTCTGAATGAACAAATCGTCAGGTTGAATTAAAAGCAGAAATTACTTTAAAAAAGTATTTTATTCATACAAGAAAAACAAAAAACAGCCACTTGACTTTATTGCAAACTCGATGGATGCAATTTGCTTCATGTCCATTCTCTCTTCTGAATGTAACTACAATATGTCAGACAAGCTTTGCCTTTAAGTGGTTGATTAAAATACTCTGGAATAAATAGAAACCTATTTAATTCTTTTCACCCCTTACTAAGTAAAGGTTATGACCGAAAACATTACGGCATTATATTAAAACATTGGGAAGTCCCCATCAACCACATGAAATTCAGTCACTCAAGAGGAGTGGGGTTCATGGGGAAGCGTTTGGCGCATGTCCGTAACCCCCACTGCCTTTTATTGGACAAATATAAAATTAACAACAGTCAGGGGCTCTAATGGTGAGCGAGGCTGCTTCCAACACAAATTTCCAATTTGAGGTCAGCTGTATGGTCCTATTAAAGTTTACAGGACTGCTTAAAGAAGAACTGTTACTTTACAAGAAACAAACTTTTCTAATTAATCTTAGCGCTAATAACCCCCGGTCTTTTAATGCGTTTCAAGTCTAATGCATGCCCCTATTAAAGGTAAAGAAAAGGCAAAGCCCAAACTAATGGCTATTAACATAAATCAATAAAAAAGCTTCTGTTAAAATGTCCTTTTTGGGGCAATCTAATAGGAAGACTGTAAAAGTAGAATGCACACCAAAGAGAAGTGACCTAGCTTTTAGCATAAAATTTTATACTACCCTTCCGCTCATGTTAAAATCTGTAACTTGTCAAAATGTGCAATGAGGGTAACAGCACAGGGAGTGTCAATAGTGGAGCTGGCTGCAGACTTTTAAATCAATTAAAAGAGAGAGAATAACATAGTCAATTGTGGACTGGGGTAATAGAAAACCATGGCATAATGAAAGGTAAGATTTGTTGTTTCTGTCTGATGTATCTGGCTTTTTCAAACTTTGCTTGTATGTAATGTAAACAAAGTATTTTGGAAAATGTTTTAAACCTGTCATATGTAACAGATCCATTTAACATCTAGGACAAGTGGATAGGGGGTGTGGATGTGTTAATGGACTGGTTGACACAAGCATCATGTTCAGGATTCCAGGCTGGAGTGTTCTCAAAGTGTGTAAGGACACTGCAGCTTTGTTCTGCCAGGACATCAAAGGGACAACCCGATCTACTTGAACAATGACTCCCATCTAAATATAGAGGAAGTGATGGACGAAGAGAGCCGGACATGTATGAGGTCACTGTCAGAATGCAAGGAACATCCATGCCAACATCCATCAAGTGATGAAAGAAGTGCAAATATTTCTTCCCTGCCAGTGCAAGGTCAGCAACTGGCTCTTGAGTATGGCCTTTGCCAAACCACTAAGAGGACTAAGTCACCTTTAAATACTGACTCATTTATACCTAAAAGGGCAGCTTTTACCTGCTTAAGCCCTGTCCATCTAGCAGCAGGGTCGGGTCCTATAACATGAGACCTCTTCAAGATAAGATCACAGGGATTTTAAGCTCCTGTATCAGAGATTAGGCTAAGTTTGTTTTCTCTCATTTGAACCTGGGTGGGGATAGTCCCTAGACTTGTACCTCCCAGGCCTGGGCATAATGCCATTAGTGGTGTTTTGTTGACAGCAGGCAACGGTAAATGAGGCCCCGCTTTAATCAGTGGCATGCCGGGCTGGTGTCAGAGTTCCCCCATGTCTCTCAGGTGAAAGATGAGCAGGGAGAGAGGTGTTGTCTCCACGTTAATTAAAACTGCTCCCCTCGTGCGAAGATTCAGCGCTGCTACCACCAACCCGCCCCCTGAAACCACGGCTGTACTCTCAGCCATTAGCTAGGAGAGCCGAGAGAGGGGGCAAGCAGCAAGGGGTGTAATTAATCAGACTAAGATCATGTTCTAACCACTTAAAAGCAAGAGGGGGGCATTTATCTGCAGAGGAAACAGGTCTGTTTGGGTTGATACAACAATTGAAATAGGAGGTGGGTATTTTAGAGAGAGGATAATAGTATGGGAGAGTGAACAAATCATTGTAACAACAAACTTTTACTCTTGTAAGGCCTATATACTAATACTAGCCTAATACTAGGTTAAATTGCCTCATACTCTACTCTGTCTTTGTCAAATTCTTTCTCATAACAGTACAGTCCATGTCAGAGGGACAGGAGACACCATCCTAGCAGCCTTGCTATTTATCCAGAAATCCCATCCTTCACAGCGGCTTCCTGTTCCCTTGAAGTGAGACATCCTTTCCTGGGGGATCAACTGGATGAACCAGACACAAAGATGCAGATGCTGCTTTAGCCTGGCCATGCCCAGTTACAAAAACACCTTCATGCTGTTCGTCCCAGCAGCCTGCCCTGATACACCAGCCCCATTCCAGCCAGGAGCGCCAGGCAGGAGGCCTGCTGCGCCCTCGATCTGGCCTGGGTGGATGAGACAAAGAGTGCTTGCTGGAGGGTGGGTAGGTGGCTTGGAAGGTTTAGTCTGGGAGTTCCCCCGCTTCCCTCCTGTACACTATGAAACCTCCCGGCCTCTGATGCAAATGAGGTGGTGGGGGCAAGGAGAGAAAAACAACATGAAGGGAAAACTGACACAAAGGAGGGATGGGAGGAGAGAATGCCTCCTAAAGCAGCACAGCACTGTGGGCCTTTTCAAATCATGGCAGCAGTGAGTGTCAATCAAGCAGTCAACGTTAACAATGTTAGGCCAGAACAAGCAGGGCTAATGTCCTCTTTGCTCTACCCAGCCCCCACCACCAGCACCTCCCCAACTCCCCTCCTTCCACAAACCCCTTGTGACCACATGAATCTGACTAGTGACAGCTCGCCATCCTGTAATTTGCCAATTTGCACGCATGTCAAAAAGCCAGACCATAGTGAATTACGGCCACAAAATGGGGATAGGCCGAAAGAAGTGCTAGAGATCGCAACACACAGGAGGGTAATGGAGATGACAGGGCAAAGAGCAGGATGAAATAGATTTGAGTGAAGGCTGCTTTCACAGTGTGTGTGCCTCCGTCATAGTAAACATTTGACTCTTTATTTCTGCACAACACACCCTGGTGGGCTTTTCTCACATGCCTTCTTCATAATTGTGAGGTACGTGTTTGTTCATGTGTGTGTGTGTGTGTGAGAGTTAGCAAGATCGTATCTTCTCTTGACAAGACCATGTGTGCCATTTGTTTTATGAGCACCGGAGTGAGGAGTTGAACGAGTCTATCTACGACTGCTGCGCAGGAAAGTGGGAGATGAGGATGATTATCCACGGCTGAGCCATTAATCTTGAGCATTATCAACACCTTGCTGGTACAATCTGTGTTATAACCCAACAGCCCATGAATACTTCACAAGTGTTTATCTGTGGGTAATAGTAAGGACTATAAAGGACTATACAGCTCCATAGCAAATAAAACACTAGTCAAATAAAAAATATCACTAAAGTTAGGCCAGGTATCGGTACTTGATACCTTTAAGGTAAAAAATACAGTACCAAGTAGTATCGAAACTTCTCCAGTCAAATGCTACCTGCATTAGATAATTTCTGTACCCAGATATAGAAAAAGAAAAAATACTATTTGTATGCTTTTGCCTGCAGCCAATCACCACAAGTGTTCTTCGAATTAATGTGACATGTGATTGGCACACTACCGCAGCAGCTACAATCCATACAGTGTGTGGTGTGGTGAGGTCGAGCACAGTGTATATGATGTAGATGGCAGTTCAGGGTGCCGAGATGCTTTCATTCATTCATGATGGGTGTCAAATAAAGTAGAAAAAAATCTATCAAATGAAGTGCTTTATTGGTAACAGTTTCACTTTAAGGCTGCTGGTATTGCTACCTGTATCCTATTTTTTTTTACCAAGAAGAACTTACCTCATATTTTCCCCAGTGGGAAAGGATATATAACTTTAATGTTCATATACACATGTCCGAATACACCACCTGCACACATGCACACACTCGCAAGAGAGAACCATGAAGCCTATATAAATCTCTATCAGGAGACCAGCCAACCTCCCTGCCCCTAGCTGCTGAAAACCATATAATAGTCTAAGGAAGCAGAAACACATTTTCTGGATAGTTGGCAGCAAATGTCCCATAATGGTTTTGGCTGGGTAACTTTCTAAATGTTATTTTTATTGAAGGGTCTAAAAGGTAGGGGAAAAAAGAGTGCCTGACAAATGCACCCTGAAAAGGCTACGATTGTGTTCTATGTCAACTATGCAGAAAAGAACAGAGGGAGCAGATGAGGTGCCATGAAAACCCAGCCCACACAAACATATGCTGACAACCAAAATAAACATGCAGCACAACCATTTTGCACTTAAACACAAAAATAACAGCAAGTCAGCACTTTGTATCGTCACATTGACATGAAGTCACGTCTTACAAAGCCCCAGAAAAGCACCAGCTATCACTGCAACATGTCATTTAGCAATGCAGTGGCTGAGTCTGCCCTTTACACTTGTTTAGCAATGTTCTACGTCTCCAAAACAATCCTGATCGCTGATTAACACCTGACAATGGGGCATTCACAACTGCAGGAGATTTTCAAACCATCCGTGAAAGTGAAAATGAGAAGCAATTCTGTTAAACACTCCACATTATGATGGCTATTTACCACACCATTATAACTCTAAAGGGTGAACCTTTAAATGTCTCACAAGTAATCTCGCCTCGGGTACAGTTCACTGAATTCTCCACCGCTGGCCTTACAATCTGTCTTGCGTTTCTCGCCTTCCCAAGTGTGAGATGTTAGAGGGCTGAAAGGAGGACAAAGCTGACATTGCTTGTGGCTTTTCAAAGTTGTGTCATTTACTCATGGGTAAGGATGTCACGTTTGCCGCTGAGCATGATTGCTTGGGGAGTAAAAGCAAAAGGGAAAAAAAGTGTTTGTGCTGAGTGTAGTTAAGCGGTCTGGTGTCTTGTGGGGCTTGAGCTCCAAATGTGTTGTGTACAGCCTTAAATATTTTAAAAGTGCACAGTATGTGCAGGGCAGAGCTGTGTATTGGCAAATAAGACAGAAGGTGGAGAATCACTGTAAAGTTACCAATTGGTGTCACAACTAGCAGTACGTTTTGCAGCAGGATCTCCAGCCTGTTCTCATTTCCAGGTTGTCAAATAGGGGTGTTGTGTCAAGGCCCTCTGCATTTGAAACTGATGCAAAAGGCACCCTTAAATGTCCATATGAAACGCACTGGGATTTTAACTGTAAACCCATCAGCGGCTATATTAGATGCTCAGAGCAAGTGCTCCAGAATTAAGAGCAACAAAGTCCATGTGGTTCCTGTCCCGTGTGACTCGTTCATCCATTACATTTCCCTAAACCTAACCAAGTGCATTTGGTGCCTGAACCTAATCACATATTTTTTGTTTAAATTCACAATGTTAACCACATGTTCCCTGTGTTCAAAACAGTGACCGTAGTAGAGCATCACAGTTTGAAGGGCAGGGATACCCATAGCATTGATAAGTGAGGCAAAGGGGTTTTAACAAAGCAGCCATTCAGTATGTGACAGGTTGGGATGGGAATGGGTTCTCAACATGACAGAGGGGCAGTAACACTACTGACATTTTTTAACTTGAGAAGGTAGGTTGAGTTTCTAAGCTCATCTTTCCCTTTTCAAACATGGGGAGATGATAGGAAAATGACTGGAGTGGAACATTTGGCAGCAATAAGATCCATTGGTGGCTGTGTGTAAATGATCATTTCAATAACTTTTGGTGAAAATGTGTTGTGTAATAATTTATGTTTGAGCACACATAGTATTTATCATTCTTTACCCCATAATAAAATAATAGATACCTGTTTGTACTATGCATAAAAAAATACAATATCATTTTTTTTTACGTTCAGAATGTTAGACCTTAATTCACTAACTTCTGATGTCCCCTTGTAACTAAATTTATGTGTCAGTACATACTGTACAGGTAAGTACTAAACATTACACTATAAAGTGAAACGTGTTATGCTATTTGTTGCATACTGTAATCAATAACACTACTTTTCTATTCTGTTGTCTGAAATACAAAATAAAAGTGAGATAATGATTTAGTAGATAGGTCAGAGTGCATAGACACTGTGCATTTAACTGTTGAAAAAACAAACACAAACAGAGAGCTAGTTTTGTCACGTATTACACAGCATAACCAACCGTAGATATTCTCCTCATATATTTGTTGCTCTTACTGCATGTCCTAACAATAAATATCTCCCTTCACCGTCAACATCAGGCCGCAGGTTGGTTTTCTTCAGGGGAATTGATGTGAAGGTGCTGAAACCAACCCTGCATGCACTTTAAAGAGGTGAGCAGGAAATCGGGCCATCAGAGGCGGAACAATGCATTCCTATCACGCAGCTCAGGTCAGAACCTGTGGTAAAGTCAGAATTTGTAGTTTAAAGGCTGTCAGAAATGATCACTTTGCTCTACAACTGAACCCCCACCCTTACACAGACCCCCCCCCCCCTTTTTTTTTTTTTTGTTAAGATAAAGGATGTACCCCAACAGATTTGGTGACCTGCTGGTCTAGGCTAAACACGGTTGTGGAGGCAGAGCAATACTGTTATACAGGGGAAAGAGAGGCAGAGTTACTAGATATTTCCCAGGGAGCCAGGGTGGAGAATCAGTTTCCATTTCACCATGACCTTTCTCAGGTCCCAACGGTGGTCAGCTTCACCACTACCTCCTTCCTCTCACATCCCCACTGAGCAGCCTCCGCTCCACTGCTGTCTCTCTCTCTTTTTTGTGAGTCAACCTATCCATCTCACACTTTTTACTTGGAAACCCCCCCCCCCACACACACACACACACATACAAACATACACACACACACACACACACACACACACTCACACACACACCACCACCACCACCAACAAAGAGATCAAATTCCTATAGCTCATCTATCTTCTCATCAGCTGTTTACAATAATTTGAATGTTAGCATTGCACACAGTGCAAATGCATTACTAATATACAACTGATGAATACTAAGAAAATTACATCTAAACAACTCCATATCAAATTGAGGACCAACTACTACATCTAAATAAAGCTGTAATTGCAGGGAATTTTCCCCTCCGGATGGGAGTCATCCCTTTCCAACACCCAAGCTATTCTTAGTGTGTTAGCGTATTGTTTTCAGTCAACAAACATTACTTTCATATGAAAATGTGTGTGATGGCTTTTTCTTATGCCAACAATGCCGGGAAGCTGTTTGTCACCCGGCTGACTGCTAAAACTCTGACACACTCTGGACACACCCTTTACTGTAACCATTAATATTTGCCTTTTCCATTCACTTTTTAGGTAAATGCAGTAGTTTGAAGTCAAATCCAATGAGAGGCAGATATTGGACACTATATTAAAAGGCACGTATGTGCCAAAACCTAAGCACCCAGTCAAAATGTGACTAACTATAATATTGGTTAAATCATAAACATTTTTGCTTTATAAGAAGAGATGCACAAAAAATACCGCCCATTTCAGTAAGAAATAAATCATTAAAAGACCCTGCAGCACTGCAATGAGCCTTAAGAGTCAATAATCTGGTGTTGATCCTCAAAAACAACAGTGCAGGTGTCCATGGGCTGGAACGGTGTGAAACTGTGTGGTGGTCTGAATGGTATTTTTAAAATGAGTGTACCTGAGCAGTGTGCCGCATCCACACCGGCTCTCGTTAACCTGATTTCTTCCAGTCGCTTCTGCTTAACAGGCACACTCTCTGGCAGTGATGCACACTTATCACTCAGTCAAAACCACATCCACAACCATCTGTCAACATGAGCGTGGCCCACAAGAAAATAAAGTATAGAAAAGGAAGAAAGAAAGAAAGAAAGAAAGAAAGAAAGAAAAGAAAAAAGAACATACGGGACCTAACTCCTAACAAACTCATAAAAGAGGATTGAAAGGAAAACAATGTTGAAAAAATACCAAATGTCTAACTGGAGAGACAACGAATTAAGGAAAATTATGTCAATAATGAGCGGCACCAAATTCCTGAGACAAATTCAAAAAACGGCAAGACTCAGATTACGAACTACTAGTGACTACTGGCTACGTGACCCTGGTTTTATCCGCAGTATGTCCTGTCTCCTGCACCCTCTGCCCAGTTGATAGTGTTTACTCTAAAGACATTTCTATTTCTGTCATGCTAATTTCTCATCTTTCAAATATGTTGACATGATGGACAGAGAAGGACAGATTTACTAAAAAAAAATTCTATTTGTGTCATCCGAGGCGCATTCTGCCTTCCCTCAGTGTATTGTGCCTCAATTTTTCTTCTTATGAATGTATGGGAGGATCATGCAAATAAAGGGAGGATAGGGGGTGGGGGTGGACACATAACAAGTGTAGTTAATTGCAAATTCCACTGGATTTACTAAAGTTCACTCAATTTGCAAGGGTCAGTTTTGCGTGAAAGCAGGTGCAAATTTAAACACCTATATTAAAAGGGCCGTTGTGGTGGGCGGTGGATTGAAATCTCATGACAGAAGACAAAAAAAGAGTGAATCATGAAATATGTGTAAGAGATATGCACTCAATCAAATGTAGAAGAAAAAATAACAGCTTCTTTAAAAGACAGAGAAAAGACAAAATAAATGTAGTCTGAACACCAAACACAAAGGAGATGAAGAGTTTTTACATGTGTGGTCATAAAACTTGAACTTGACACATTACTACAGTACTTTTGATATGTATATATTACTATTGTAAATTTGATATTATATATATATATATAGTTTTATATTTCAGTTTCTACAAATATATGTTATCTGTATAATATTGTTGTTGTTAAATATGTTGTTTGACTTTTTCATTGCACTTGTATTCTATGATAAGCAGTCTTACGGACAATATTAATGTAGCGTCACACTTTTGTTTAAGGGATAATAAAGTATCATTACAACAAACTGGTAAGACATTCTCTGTTGGCGTGGATTGCTAAAACATTTCCACTAGCATTGTTGTAATCATTTTCACTCAGTCAAATTGATGTACAAGCTTACAAGGACTTATTCCACTCTGCGTCAGAGGTGATGCAAAAAAAAGCAGAGGGCACACGGACAGACAGCTGAGGAGTCACCTGTGACATTGTGCAGACATGTCTGTCCAACGCTCCAGCAAAAACAAACCGTCACTAGAGAAAATAGAGGCAGCCTAATCGCCGCAACATTTGTGCTCCTCATACATTGATAAATGAAGCCATTGTGTCGTGATTATCACAGTTATTCATAGCCTCTTTGCTATGGGGATGGAACATTTGTTGCATTACATAGGAGCAGACACTGCTGGGCCTAGCCCATGTTTTCCTGTCACTGTGTATTAGAGACTAGCCAATGACATTTATAAATACTTGGTAATCTGTTCAGCTATATGCGTTGCGTTATTAAATTGCCATTATTTTGGCGACAACTGGGCCTTGCCTGGGATTAATTGAATACTATTAAGTTGAGGTGGATCATGCCTGTTTATAAATGCTGCTTTTACACTACAAATTAATCACGGACAAATTACAATAAATTACTATTTGGTGGCGCTAAGCTTTTGCATTAGTAGGATTCTCTGTAATAGAAACACAAGAAATATGGAAACATTATTTCTTTATTATTTCTGGTGACACTGCAATAAATAATGATTTAAAGAATTGGCCAATGTTGTATTGGACACGCATTATGCGCTGTGTCTCTGTGCTGTATTACTGTGTGTGTGTGTGTGTGCGCTGTGTGTGTGTAAGCTGTGTGTGTGTAAGCTTCAGACATGGGAGAAACAACAGAACACTCTCTGGTAAGCATCAGGCCAAGTCATTTGGCTTTTTCTTAATCTTGAAGTGGGAAGAATGAGTTGAGTTTTTAATCTACCACGTAACCTCAAACAAACCCCAGCCTGCAGACAGATGCAATGCACATCAGCATTTACTTTTATCTACATGGAGCACAAGATGGATGTGTTTTAATGAATAAAAACAATTAAGATAGTAGCACCACATTATGTTCAAATTATCTTTACTCATAGGCATGGATTAAAATGCCTAGTTCTAAGCTCTGACTGTACCCCATCTAGTATTTCCAGGAGGTTAAAACTACTCATTTGATTTATCTCTAAGTATTACATGACCAAACTTTAGGCCTTAATCAGACAATGTGGGCATGTTTAGAGGACAGAGTAGCAGGTTTAATGTTTTGGATGTGGGAAATATATTCCAGGGTGAGCAATCAAGTATATGGGCAAGGGCTAGTTCTAATAAGTTGTGCATTTTTATCTGCACTTTTCAAAGCACATGGCAATACTACAGACGATTTAATGCCAATTTTGATGCTGGTACAGAGAAAGGAAATAGTTACATCAGATCTAGTGAGAAGGGATGTGGAGTTTAAGGCATTACTATAACCACTGCAATGTTATCTCGTTCTTTTTTTTTAGTCCTCTCTTAGTGGACGACTTGGCCAATGTCCTGTTTGTCTTTAGAATGACATCTCCACTGGAAAAGTCTGGCATGCTGCACTGAACTGAAGACCTTCTCACAACTATTTAATGAGAGCACAAGATTTTATGTTTACATTCCATTCTCTCCCCCTCATCACCTCCCCGTACCCACTCCCAACTCTGGCCCTTTGGCAATATCCACTCCCGCCTCATGATGGCCGCCTGTCTTTGGTGGTTTGCAATTAGCATCCTTCATGATGTTCTGCTTTGTTGGCTCTGCAAGCTAAAACTGGAGTGTGCGCAAGCTATGGCATGTCACCGTAAGTCGGCTGGGTTGGCACTAGGAGACATGTCACTGGGATTTACTGTGTTGGTTCACAAGCGGTGGCCTCCAGGCCCCCTCTCCTCTTCTGCACATTCAAACAAGCTCTAGTTATTTCAGCCTCAGTGAAAGCTGACTTGGATCTGAGGAGGAAAGCCTGCCTGCCACTGAACCCTGAGGGAATGGGCGACTGGTAGCCTTAAACACCTCACCCGCACTTCCATCCCTCCCTCCCGCCAATGCTCCTTTCCATCCACCCTCTATCCCCGAGCTTTGACAGAAGGTATGTATTTTAGGAGAGACCCCTGGTGTTGTGATGGACATGAGAGCCCTGTTTGAAATGGAAACCCGCACATTCTGCCTTGCCAGGGAGCACCAGGAATATCCCAACAGAGATGGTGAAAGGAAATGGAACAAGTGAAAAAAAATAGCCATTTTTATTGAGGTTTTCCTTTCAAAAACACAAGTAAATATAGCGACAACACTTCCTATTCAGGATATGATGCTGTGTAATGTTATAACCTCAATAGAGTACCTACTGACCAGCCCAGGCACATATATCTCTTTTTCTCATAACAACTCTCACTCGTGTTTACACTGACAACACATGCTGGCTCAGATAACCAAGAAAAAAAGACGATGATAACAGAAATGAATGTAATTCATGAAAAGAGATAAACTTGGCCACACACATGCTTATCCTCCAGTGAGTGCAGCGCTGCCCTGCATTCACCATCTATCGTCTCTTTTCCCTTCAACCTCCATTTATTTCACACAGGAGAAGAATAGCATGCGTTTATGCATGTGTGTGTGCATACTGGTGTACTTAAGTGTTTGTATACGGTTTTTGTGTGTGCGTGTGCATGTCTGGGTGTGGAAAGAAAATTATGTGGCACACTCCATCCTCCGTATAACTCACCTGGACTGATAAAGAGAGCAAAGGAATCGTTTCCTGCGCCTGCTACTCATTCAAATGGGGTGGCGTCTGTAAACAAGAGCTGCAGTTATCCATGTAGCGGTCAGATAAGAGGGGGAAGGAGACCTCCGGAGTGATGGATCACGAAGAGGCTCCCAGTCCTCTTCTCTTCCCAGCACCACCCTGCCACCTTAGGATAATAAACAGCCGCCAAGCAAGGGGGCAGATAAGAGCCATCACTCACATTGGCCAGGCTGATAAGACACAGACCCTCTCTGTCACCCTCCATGACATTTGTTTTTTATTCCACTTCAGACCGAGGGAGAAGTCAACCTGTTTCATCTCATCAATGGGCTCCACTCAGGATCCCCTGCTGAGTGTGTGCCACCCTTTGACACTGATGGCAGTCAGGTGACTAACTGTGTAATGCTGCACAGAAGAAGAATGGACTGCAGCCTGAGTGTTTCCACCGTTTGATTCACACAACTACAGTACCATGGCTCAAGCAACATTAACTTACTGTAGTAAAGGTTTAAACTAACAAATTAATTTAACAAAGTTAAAATAGGATGTGATGTCAACTCTTCCTTCCTGCTATATGCACGCAGTTACTGATATAGAGGAGCTGCATATTTTTCACTGAGGGTGTGTACAAAACATGCCCACTTTGATAAATTGCAGCAGTATTTCTAAAGATGTGGTCAGTTATACAAAAAGCCTTGTACACCCACTATCAAATCTCTGGAGAAAATTATACTTTAGAGTACAGTTGTTTAATTTTGATAGCTAAGCTTTTTTTTTTTTACACCTCATATGTCATCTTAATGGACCAACTGGGTGAGGCTTTAGTGTAAGAAACAACCGGGAAAACAGAGGTGGGTTTCTATCCTTCCTTGGCTAGCTATTAAACCAAAGTTAGACATGAATCAATGTGAAATCTTCTTGAACAAAAAACTTGAGTTACAAGTTGTAAATTATACTTTGGAGAATAATATTTCTGATAGGGTACATAAAATTATTATATTTAAGTCATTTTGTATTTTGGCACCTCTAATTCCCTAAAAACACAGAGGCCTATCAGAGTGAATATGCAGCCGTTGTAAATCTGCCTGCCCTAACGTTGCCTCTACCAGGGTCACCTACAAGTCACAGATTTGAGAAGGTATAAAATGGTTATTTTATAGCTATCCCAATTGTTATATGTTAGAGTTATGTGCATTGTATTACCACTAATGAAGGGCGTAAATTCTCAGTTTACGACTGGACCTTTACAGGGGGGGTTGTAAAACACACGCTTTTTGCGTTACTTGTGTTTGTCACTGGAGTTCTGGAGTTCAGACTGTGCACACACGGTTTCCATTAGTCAGGGACCGCTCTTCTGAGAGGCCTCCTTCTGCAGTAATGGGTCCGGGCCGTGAGAGAGCGGGATCCCGTCCGTCGGTCACGGATGACATTTAACAGACAGGGGCCAACTTCCTGTGATCAGAACAGCAGAAACCATGAAGCTAATCCGTGGCCCTCACAAATCCCTCATCCTCATCCTCTGGCTGTCAAAAAATGTACAGCGCCTGATAGTTGTATGACAATGATCACCTGCTTTGACCCCCACATCTCAGCTCATACTTCCAGACACTGTCCATGCTCAACATGGGATCTGTTTAATGCATCGCTCAACTCAAAATACTATTTTAGTTCGTAAATGTTTTAATTCAGAGCAACTCACAGGAAAGGAATATCTTACCACTGGTGAAAATCAATATATGTATATATACTGTCCAAAATTAAAGGAAAACAAATAAATACTTGATTTCTTTCTTAAATACTGGTATTTTTTATTGTCCATAATTGGATAGAATATCCACTGTGGCTATACCACTGCTGTCCTAGCATGTTTTTTTTAAATTATAAATAACCAAGGCACTTCAACAAAAACCTTGATTTTGTGAAAAAGACAGTAATCAAAATTAGAGCACAGTAAAAATTGTGTCAGAAGAGAAGATTTAGACAATGTTTTCTTTGGGCCATAGGATCCAAAAGTGTAGAGGCCCTTGCTTTGAATGATTTCAGCATATCACTAATTTCTCACACTGCTCTGGTTTGATCTTGGTCCATTCTTCTTGCACTCTATTCCACAGTTTGGTAACTGTAGTGGGTTTCTTAGCCATTACTTTGTTGCCAAGGATTTTCCAGAGATTCTCTATGGGGGTTTAGATCTGGACTCTGGGCTGGCCATTTCATCGTTTCAATAGTCTTAGTTTCAAGGAACTGCTTAACCTGTTTTGCATTGTGATGGGGGCATTGTCTTGCATGAAAACTGTGGGCTGATTGGGAGGCAATTGCAGTGAAGGTACTGCATGTTGCCGAAGGAAATTCACATAAACATTTGCATTCACCCTGCCCAACTCCTGCAGCAGAAAACATCCCACAAACCATGACACTTCCTCCTCCAAATTTAACTGACTTATTTACACTTTGGGTTCAGTCTTTCCCCAGTCATACCCGAACATAATGCTTCCAATCAGACACAAATAAACTGAACGTACTCTCATCACTGAAGTGCACTCTGGACCAATTCTCCTTTGTCCAAACAACGTGCTCCTCAGCAAAGGTAAGTCTAGCCTTTACATTCTTTCTGCTGATGAGATGTTTGGTCACTGCAGAGTGGGCTTTTAGTCCAAATTGTCTTAAATGACGAGCCACTGAGTCCTGAGACAGATGCCTGACCTGTTCAGCAATGAACTGGCAAGTAGGGGTGTCGACTATTTAAGGATTCGCTCCAAGGAGCCTGATTTGACTGCCAATCTTACAGTATAATAGTCGCAAAATGCGCAAAATGTGGTTATAAAACAACAGATTATTCCATTCTGGCTCTGGGGGTGCTGAATGTCTGATTTTATATATAGATGCTTGGTGTCTCCCAATAAACCATTATAAATTGCCTGTTTGGTTATAAATATAAGCCTATTAATAATTACTGTTGCTAAAATGTGAAAGTAACTCTTGTGCTTTTAATCTGTCTCCTTAGTGTGCGGGATTAACCCCCTCCCTCTCGTAGACTAAGTTGCACTATCCAGGATCCGGCAACGTCAGAGCGCAAATTGACTGGGCTTTAAATCTATCTGGACGCCAGAAATACAAGTCTGCTACTGTTTGATATTTATCATCATTTATTTTGGATATTTGCCCATTTGTTGTTTTTCATAATAGATGTTCAATCCGACACAGCGCCATGAAAGGGAAACTACAGTTCAAAATATACCGTCAGCTATTGTCAAAGAAAGATACAAACGAAAAACATTTATGTTATAACAACATATACTTTTAATAAGATGCCCCTATCAGAAATCAGAAATCACATCTCTCAGTAACCCTCTGCCTGACACACGTGACCGCGCAGTGCTGGATTCACATGCAGCCGCCGCTGTCTGCGCTATGTCCATGACTCGCCACCCCGGATCAGAGGGTTTTTCATGAGCAAAAAAAAAAATAAAAAATGATTTGACAATCAGTCGACTATAGGCAAGAAGTGATGAATCAGATTCGACTATGAAAATCTTCGGGGACACCCCTACTGGCGAGCAACTCCAGCTGCTGTTTTTACTAATTCCCCATTGAGGGTCTTTGCACAATCCTCTCCTCTCGTGCACTTGTTTTACATGGATGACCAGCCTTTTTGAGGGATTTAAATTAATCTGTGTTCTTGTAAAGACTTAATATTCTTGAAATCCCAGACTTGGAATGCCCAACCTCTATTGCAATGGCTGAGAAGGTCATCCCTTTGACCTTCATCTGGACAACCTGCTGCCAAGGGGTTTCATTCACCTTAGAGTGGCTTGCCATCCTGCAAAGTAACCAGGGGCCCGTTTCACAAAGCAGGTTTAGTGAAAACTCTGAGTCTGTTAACCCTGAAATGAGGGAAACTCTGAGTTTTCTGTTTCACAAAGGGAGGTAACTCAAACCAGAGACAGAGGGGTAACTCTAGCCTGTTTCACAAAGAGAGGTAACTTAAACTCTCGGTCAGTTACCATGGTAACATGCTCTGTGAACCTAACCTGGTCGGGACCAGGTTTTCCTCAACAAACCTCAAGTTTCTCTCTGTCTCCGCCCTCTTTCAGCCACACGCGGTATTTGATTTCCTCATTCATTCAGTCAGCAGGCGAGTTTTGGCGTAGTATAGTTCTGTCGTCTGTTTTTTCAGAAAATCATTGCAAAAATCAGACATTAGAAGTTATATTAGATGGCGACTATTTCCACTACCATGGCATGTCCTTTTGATAATGATCCCGTGGATGAAGGTGCAGCATTACTGCACAGATAATTAAATATTCGTCTGGAGCATTTCCAGCGGTACCGTAGTTGTTGTGCCGTATTCAGCACCCCTGCCGTGAAATGCACCCCCTCGCATTATAGGTGATATTCTGGATCAGAAGGCTGTTGTTTCGACCTATAGGAGTAGTTTTTATATATATATATACATATATATATATATCCTGGTAACCCACAACGGCCAGAACACTGGTTACTTACAGTCTTTAAACTATTTTAAAGAGTTTAAAGTCACAAACTTGGATAATAGCGAACACAAAACAACAACTTTTTGTATGTTCTGTGGAAATATACTGCAGCCATAATTACAAAATGAATGAAATTGATCTTTTGAGCAAGTTGAATGTATTTGACTTAGCGTTTCCTAAATATAATCCCAGTTTTTCTTGCAATTCATAGGTTCAAAAGTGTGTGCTTTTAATTGGGTTACGTGTAAACTACTCCTGTATAGCCTTCTGATCCAGAATATCACCTATAATGCGAGGGGGTGCATTTCACGGCAGGGGTGCTTAATACGGCACAACACCGTTTCATATCACAGTCCATCATTTACATGCAGAACCTCATCCGTCCTTAAATTTCCAACATTAACAACCAAAGTAATGCTCTCACATCCCAGCAGATATTGTGTGTTGCGCTGCGTTTTTTGCAAATGGGAGTTTTTTATACAACATATAAAACAGCCACTTACGGTAATATTTACTTTACAATGTAAAACATGCTCAAAATGAGGCGTCACCATGAGACAGTGGTGAGGTTTTACCTGTTTGAACAATGTTTTTATGTTTCATCTTAAGCTTCTGCCAAGTGCGCTTCTCCCCCATGGGAATGCACTTAAATTAAATAAATTAATAGACTACCACTCAAGCAGTTTCCCCTGTGATATTACTGTGATTGCAAAGGACTACATTTAAACGTACGCATTGACCCGAGCAGCAATGTTATCCCACGCCGTCTCCCTCTCTTTTGCTGCAGCAGCGGTGTTACACTTTCGGCAAAAAACCTGCTCAAACTCACAGAATGAGCGCATTAATATTTCCAATTCCAGTGGTAGCGTAGCTTCCCCGTTGCCATGGTGACTCATCGAATCAGGACTCCATTGATGCTGTCTTTTTCTACTTGTGGTGCATGCGCTTAACTCCAGGTCAAACTACTCAGAGTTGATCAAACTAACTCAAATCTGCTGTTCTGGAACAGAAAACTCAGAGTTTCCTATCTCAGAGTAGATCAACTCAGAGTTCAGGGTTAGACTCAGAGTTTATTGAACCTGCTTTGTGAAACGGACCCCAGGAGAGCTGCCGGATAAATAGTCCAACAATTAAGTCAATTGTCAACAGATGCCAGATTAACTGTGAGGTATCTGAATGTGTTCTCTAATTAAGCTCACTGCTTTTTTCACAATTAGAGCAATAGTATTCTAGTTGTTATTTTGATCTTCACTGTATATATATATATATATATATATATATATATATATATATATATATATATATATATATATATATGTATATATATATATATATATATATATATATATATATATATGTATGTATATATATATATATATATTTAATATATATATATATATTTATTCAAACACATTTATTCAAAAATATATATATTTTCACACTGCTGGAAACCTGATGTCTGGAGGTATAGAGACGGTTAAATATAAATCTAACAAAGGCCCTTTGTTGGATTTAACCTGTATCCATTGCCTTTGTATAGATGACTTATGTGACTGGTGTTGGTTTTACTTGCCATCTTCTATTCTTTACTGATAGGGAGTTCATCATAATAATCACATTTAGGGGGGTTGTACTTTGCACTTCATCAAGATATGGCAAATAACAATGCAGCTCTGAAAGGGAATGTACACTTAATTTCAACCTCAGCTCTGCAGTTTCCTCACAGCATTAATATTATAGATATAGAATAGCTGCGTAAACACCCTTCTGTGGGTGCGGGGTCACCACCACAGGCAGGATGCAACACTGTTTTACTGTTTTCTGCATGTCAAAGTTTGACACTCTCTGAGGCTAATTAAGCTCAAGCAGTAACCCATGTAGCCAAAATGACCTGACCCAGCATCGGCCCAAACTCAGGAAAGGAAATAAATCGGGTCATGTGCAATTGCCTGACTCGGCTGAGACTGGGGATGAATGACGCCCCAGAATCAGGCCAAATATACTGGCGATCTGGTCCAGCATCGGTCCAAACTTTAAAGTAAAGGCTGTTCACCGAGCCCTTTTAATATGTGCATTGTAAGTACTACATTTTTGCATGTGTTGTATCAAATGCGTACTGTAACATCAACATAATTCAGAACTATGCAAATGCAGGGCCTTGCCCCGTCACTGAGGGTAATATTTGACAGTAAAAGGATGCCGGAGACAGGAGATGTGCAGTACAGCAGCACAGGATTGTGAGGGATTGACAAATCAAGCAATTAAAGGGGAGGTGATTATGTCATCATTTTCTTGGGATGGTTTAAAAAAGGGCCTGCTACATTTCATATTCATTCAGAATGAATGAATAAGGAATGTGTGGGGGGGGGGGGGGGGGGGGGGCTGAGGATTGAAATATCTCCCAGGGACATTCTGCTTACTTTTTTAGACAGGCCTTATCTCCCTACGTTCAGCCCTGTTAATATGATGATGAACAATATTTCATGAAGGGCAGCTGAATACATCTCTCCTGGAGAGAGCGCAGGCTCACTCTGTCTCCTCCCCATGTCCTCGTCTTTCCTTTGTACCACTATTTTCTCCGAGAGTGGGGATAAGGGAGGAGGGGGCAGGTAAGAGAAGGGAAAGTGAGGTAGATAATCGCTACCAGCACACACACACACACACACACACACACATATGCACGCACGCACACACACGCACACACACACACACACACACACACAAATCCCCCAGAAACACACCAGTCCAGGACCCTTCTCTTCCCCTTCAACCCCCCCAAAACATTTTCATATCAATAATCAAGCAATTTTTCTACATGCTAATCCATCAAAGCGGGCTGGGGCTAATCTGCAGGCATGGGGCTGGTTGGTGTGTGCCGCTTCCTCTTTTCAGGTGTGCCCCACTCCGTGGCAGACATTTGTCCTGCTATGTGGCAAACAAAGCCCCTGCCCTGTCAGCACTGATTGATCAGAGGCTGGCTATAAAGGTGGAAAGCAGCACACCCTATCAATGATGCTCTACATCTGCACCTGAAAAGAGCTTTCGTCTCCTTCCACAGCATGCTCAATGCTGCAGATAATGAGAGCCGCGCTGTTAACAGCTCCTGCAACTCTGGTTTTTGTCATGTGTATATAGGCAAAGTGCTTACATTTTAGATGGAGGGAAGAGACAGTTAAAAAAAAAACAGGGCCCTTGGTATGAAGATTAGCATAATGTCTACAAACGCTGACAGGGTTGAATTTCAGTGACTCTTTTTCAGATTAGCAGGGGTTTTAAAAGGGTGCATTTGCAGAACAATGTGATTGCGTGTTTGATTTTAATTTCGTGACAATCTTTCACAGCATGTAAGGGATACGTGTGGATGTTTTTTTCTTTACTCTGCATTGTTGGGATTTAGTCAGGCTAAAGGTGCTTTTAGAAGCATGTGAAGGCATAGCAGGCACCTCTAAGAGCCTGGGCGATCCTGCAGAAGGGAGAGTGAGAGATAAAATGCAGAGGCCTCATTAGTAGCACATTTATCATCTCCTGTCTGTGATTTAAAAGAATGACTGGGTCAAATCACTTTAAATACCTCAGGGGAAATCAACATTTGTCATTGCAAAGCAAACCTGCCTCTTCCCGCTATTCTGGCATTAATTTATTCTAGTAAAGCAGCCCCATTCGCCGCTGCGCTGATTTTAATATCATCCTTGCAAATGCCTTGGCTGAATGTCTATCTCAATTCATTGCTTTAACACACAATTGTCCCCTTCAATTCATTGAAGTAATACTCACCACTGGCAAGGGTAAGCCCTATCCATAGACACTGGGCAGGTGATGCAAATGGTCTTTAGTGAAACACTAAAGCGTGCAAGACACTGCAAATTATTCTTCTTATGTCCACAATTAAAAACGAATGCCATCACTGCTGAGCAGAAGAATGTACACGCTAGGAACAAAAAAGAGATTATGTATTATAAATGTGTTATTAATGCCTAACTCGGCAAGGTCGGGGAAGTCAAGATAGGTGTTGAAATATGGATGTCACCCTCAAAGAGCCTGCTAACATTGCTGCAAGTGGACCCTCTGGACACACAGAATATTTATGTGTTTGCCAGCACTACGGCTTATATTTCTGTGAGCCTTATCTGAGGACACTGCAGTGCTGGTCATGCTACAAATAGCACTTCAGTAGCGAACAAAATAAGGGCCTTGAGATGTTTCTTCAATTGCATTGACTGTGACTCAGCTCCATACATGAAAAAAACGTTACACCTAGTTTTCATCTAGTGTCCGTTTTTCAGTATGTCTTAAATTATGTTAATCTGCTATCTGTGGTGTTGTATGAGGCACTTATCCATAGTAAGTGTATTATCTACAGTAGATGGCGGACGGTATGACCCAAGTTTGGAGAAGCAGACAGGAGGACAGGCACGAAAGCTAAGCAATGTACTTTATATACTTTGATTTTACCTCAGAGAACATCAGAGTTGCTGGGCTACCGTTGTCTCGATCGGTTAGTTTGTTGGTGTGAATGGTGTGTTTTAAAAGGGCTAAGAACTAACAAAACTACCAAACAAACTAGACAATCAAGGCAGTGGTAGACCAGCAGCACCTGTGCTCTCCAAGGTAAAATGTCTGTTTTTACGAATGGAGCAGG
The DNA here is from genome assembly GCF_963691815.1 of Echiichthys vipera. Lineage (NCBI taxonomy): Eukaryota > Metazoa > Chordata > Actinopteri > Perciformes > Trachinidae > Echiichthys > Echiichthys vipera. Next base: position 14,543,810 of record NC_139826.1, read on the forward strand.
GTGGCTTTGACAAAAGCAATACATTGGCTTCAGTTCCCCCCACGTTAATTTATCAGGGCTGTCTGATGGCAAGGTAATGAAAATATTCTAAATATAATGTACACTTAGACTGATATTGTTTTTTTTCCCTTATTTTCGTGGCTAAAATTCATTAAACTGCTGCCCCCATCCACAGCTGTACATTAATTAGTTTGCCTGTCCTCCTGCCTGATTCTCCAAACTGGGGGCGTGCCAACTGCCACATACTGATAATGGCCTCATACAACCCTACTTCAGCAAATCTGAACCATCCCTTTTACCAATGGGCAAACATGAACGACACACATTTAAACCCTCTAAGTTCACATTTTTACAATAAAACCATGTTAAAAAGCTTCTTCAATTCATAATGTTTTGCTACAATGTATTGTTGTGAACTGTGTCACTGTTGTCTGGATGTTTTGAACTGAACTGTTTTGAGTTTAAGTTTTGAGATGGTCACTCGTACCACTGCACCATCCAGCCACATTTTGTTTGTTCTGCTTATGGGACATTTAAGATGTTGATGCCAGAGATGTATTGTAGGGCACTGCAGAAGTATCAAATTCAAAGTCAGGGGGAAGGAGGCAAAAGGAACAGCAGATGCTGAGCAAGTCCTGAAAGAAGTGTGAGATGGCGTACAGCAGCACCAGAATTAACACACATCTACTTTATGCCAGTTCAGACAGAATAGTCTGCCATATGTAAATAGAGGTTCAATAATGAATGCACTTCCCCTGCTTTTATTTGCTTTAAGCCCTCACAGTCACACACACATTGGCACCATGCGAGACAGAAATTAGAGAGCATTTTAAAGGAAATATTCAAAGAGCAGCCTGCTGCCGGAATATCAGTTATTATTTTTGATGTTGCAATTTCTGACACTTTGATGCAATCAGTGAGTAGCCCCAGCATTCAGCCCTCTCCAGGGAGAGAGCTGTCAGGAGTGAGGAGCCGGTGGGTAGATAATTATGGGAGATCAAACCTCGCTAGTTAGTAGGCAGGAACGGGAGGCAAATGCCAAAAACCAGCCAATGTTTCGCAAACGCTTGTTCAAGGATATCCTAATTGCTATAAGTGGTTCCTTCAGGACTGGCACTTCAAACACTGCCTGCTGCATGATGTCATCTCCCTGGCTCCCCTTCACACTCACAATAGGCAAATTAAGGAAGAGAGCACAGCAAAACATACCAGAGGACAGTGTCCTTCCTCTGTCATGACATGTAACCCACATCAGTAGCAGACAAGCATATGTATATGCATATACAGTGTATATACGGTGTATATGCATACACAAAGAAACAAGCAACCAGAGTTGGGCATGCAGACACATTGTTCTGTTATTTTGTTGCTTTTCTTCCTATGGGGGATAAGTAGTTTTGAACTTTTGATGCTGATATCAATGTAAATACATCACATAACATAATTAATATAAAACGCAGGCTAATTTATATGCAAAACACAACAAGTACACTCATACTGTTCATAAATATTAGGATTGTATGATCTCAAAAGAGATACATTCTGACATCCAACTGTGTGCTCCATAATTCAAAGTGAGAACACAGTCCTATCTGTCAGTACTGTTTCAAGCCTACCTCTGCGATTCCCTTCTTACCTTTCGAGTTCAAAGAGAAGGAAAGAGAAGGTGAGTACAATTAGTTGAAATCAGTCTGAACAAATTGTCCAACAGCATTGTACTATGTTAAGACATCCAAGTCCATTTGCTGTTGGTGGAATAACCCTCTGACCGTGACCCTTGTACCCCAGCAACATGCATGAAAAACCTACCGTTGTCTAATCAGTCTCTCATACTTATCATTGACCAATGTCTCCTCTAATACAGAAACTAACTTGAAATAGAATCCTAGACCTGTTTCTGTCTGCCTCAGCTACATCAAAGGAAGCCCAACCCTCGGCAATCAAAAAGAAGGATTTCATGTTTCAAAAACAATTCACATTTTCAAAGGGGGACCACAGCTGACATACAATCGCAGTAAACCTATTGAGTCTTCAGCTCCCTCATTCTTTTTTCTCTCCCTGTTGTGAATGTGAATCTTGAGGGTCATTGATCATCTCATTAAATTCAACCCCCAAAGAAAGTGATCCTTTTCACACAGCTCAGGAATTCAGACGTGAAACACCCCCGCATCTCTTCAGGCACACACAAACATGCTCGCACCATCAAACATTGCCAAATGACTGCCTTTCGCAGACAAAAAAGACGGCAATAAAATGATAAAATAAAGTCTATTTTGTTCAAAAGGGTAAAAAAGGGGTCATTTTCTGCATAGAGTGCTGAACTGTTAGCATAACAAAGCATTGACTGGTGAGCTAATGGCTCCTCATCTGTGACAAGGGGCTCGCTAGCTTTTCACTGTTGTGCTCCTCATAAAGTGGCCTGAAACAACATCTTACTTCTGCTCCTGACCTTCCAACACTTAAACACAGGAAATCCCAATGTCAAGCTCAAAGTCCACACACCGACAAACACAGAGTGAGCTAAAATAATAAACATGCAACAGTGAGTATTATTAGATCTCCAAAGGTATTATGAAACCGACACAACTACTCAGACTAGGCAGGCAGGACAGCCTTGTGAGTGCTCAACAGCCCTAGAGTGGCTTGGCTCATTCTAATTGTCTCTCTAATTGGTGATGTCTAAAGGGGGTCTTCTCTTTATTTTTGGACAGAGCAGCATGCCATCACGCAAGGCAAATTACATAGACAGACAGGCTGAAACACAACAGTGGAGACACAAATGACAGCGAGAGAGGAAAAAGTGAAAGCAGGGAGCAGGGGGAGGGGGAGATAATTATCATTATTATTATTTTATTCACCATGGGGAAAAGCCATGTTTAGAAAACTGAGTTTCAGGTGGCTAAACATCCAAATTGCTCCCCTCCCGATGGCCCCGCGGTCCCCTCCATCATCTCAGCTCTGGCTGAGTATGTTGGAGATGAGGTCATGCTGCACTCATCCAGGCAGTGGTGAGAGGCCTCATTCTCCACTCCTCAACCCCAACGCTTTATCCGGGAGGCCTGTCTTTGATGTGCTCGTAATATGAAGGACGCAGGGCTATCAGCTAGCTGTCAACTCAGTAACTACCCTGCATCGCTCCCAGGGGCAGCAGAGCCAACGAGCCAACATGGCCGCCCAGCGCCCAGCAGCTCTGCCGCTGATGGACCTGATTAATTCCCTGGAACGTTGGTTTGTCTTCCTGCAGTTCAGTCAATGACTTCATTCAGCAGGGTGAGGTCACCAGAGGCCTGGTAATAAAGGGGCTGCACTTCACAGTAAAGACAGCACGCCTGTGTGCAGATCTCCAAAAAAGCCCTTTAAGAAAGAAGAGGAAAAAAAACAATTGTCTTTGGCTCCAGAGCAGCAGTCCTTGAGCAAGAGGTTAGCAGAGCATACTTCCTCTCACTCCTGCCTTCTCTTTCCTGTCTCCCATTGTTGAAAAAATAATAATTGGCAGGCCAATGAATTATTAGGGCACACAGTAGCTACAGCAAGAACAATGTCCCTTTCTGGCGTAGACGCCATTAAATGTGACTTTCCCTTAAAAGAACAGAGGTTCACATGAGTAAATGGATTTCTTAAATAAAAAATAAATTGGGTGTTTCGTTTTCCCTCTGACTCCGACCACCTTCTATTCTATTTGAAAACTTTCATGGTTTTTATAGGGAATAATGTGTCAATGTGATGAATGAGCTTCCAATAAAACCAGTGATAATGATAGAAGTTGTCCTCCCCTCTCCTTGAGTCATAACTGATGTGGCACAGCATTTTAGAGCAGTAGTCTCATATAACAATGCTTATTATGAGGCAAAGGCCTTTAAACAAGTCAAATAAAATTGATGTCATTCACTTTTTTGAAACCCAATGATAATCTGGGGAATTTCACTCCAACAAACGGCATGGGAAAACGACACAACTTACGAGTGAGAGTAACTCACTCTCGCGCTTATGGGATTGTAAAAAATGACAATTTCTTGAAATGTGCCATAAATTTGCTGCATTACTCTTGCCATCCCCACGATGACGGTTGCTCTCACTTCGTGGGCCATGCAAGTCGAGTCACTTCCTATAATCGTGAGTCACAAATCACAACGGGCCCCCCAGCCTCTGAGGAATAATATGGGATTTTGGAGGCTTTTTTGGCGGCTCAGGTTAGCCCAGCAGACAGGGACGAATAGATGGCAGGCTGTGGCCTGCCGATCCATTGGTCCTGCTTCTGGGATGGAGCTTGGATGGGGAGGGGGTGTGAATGAAACTCTGGCCCAGCAGTGATGCACGGCGCTGCAAGCTCATAAAGCAGGCCATCAACTGACCTCTGAGGCACGGGGGAACAGGCAGGGCCTTTACGACCATCACCAGATTTAACAGCCAATAATGACTGGAATAACCGCTTAAACCTTTACGGACCTGCACAGCCGCATGGTAGCAGTGACAGCAGAGCGAGGCAGGAATAAAGAGAGAGAGAGAGAGTGATATATTCAGCCAGTGCACTGACAGGGGCCATGTTTCAACCAAAGGGAAAATGACAGATGTAAAGGGAGAGCACCCTCATATGTGTGTCTCTTTAAGTGGAGCGAACTGGCTTGTCCATTCCCATCCTGATGAATGCACAACAGGGAGAGCTAGAGAGAGAAGTGGACGAGTGAGAGAACAGGAGCAATGCATGGGGCTCGAGACAAGAGAGGAGGACAAACAATAAAAATGGCTGTTTTTTTTTCTCAGTGGGTAAAGGGGGGTTGAGGTAAAATACAAGATAAATAAGTAAAAACATTTAATCTTTACCAAGACATTTTTTCAATACATCAATGTAGTTTCCAGTGCATATCAATTCAATGTATTATAATTAAGGTAAACAATTATAATTAAAAAAAATTAATATATATATATATATATATATATATATATATATATATATATATACTGTATATACATATATATTCAGTGAATTGTCAATTGATGACATTATATGAACTGCTGGATTTAACACCCATCTAGTAAACTATACACAATATAAATATTAAGTGTAACACAGTATATCTGAAGCTGCAGTATATAAATGTCTTTACTGGAGAAGAATAAAAACCTAATTTACAATCTTTGTTTAGCAGACTTCTTTCTCCTTTATTCTGACGTCAAGTCTAAGTTATAGCACACTAACATCCTTTGGACTAAGATCATAACACCAATTCATTAACTGTTGGCAGTGGACTAATTCTGATTTTCAATAAACTCTCTAAACCTAATACAGTGCTCATGAAAGGAGGCCCATTTCACAGGCTGGCACATGTTCAAGCGACATATGCTCACATAATCTCTTAAAAAGCATGATCCAAGTCCAAATTTAATTATGTAATAGCACAAACGAAATCAGAGTGCCGACACAGCAGAGCTCTGATACACAACATTCTGCCACTCCACTCCCATTCTCCTCATTTGTTTATTGCTCTCCCCAGTCCCAGCAGCCTCTGGGGCCATGGCGTCCAGAGTCCACTCAACAGTCTACAGATGGCTCCGAGGCTCCAGGCTCGTTTCTCATGGTTGTCTTTTTGATAAGGTCTGCTTGAGATATATGACTATTGTTATATGATCATAATGCTTTTTCATGGTCTCTCAAGCCATTACTTTTAGTACATTGTGTTTTTACATACTAAGTTCAAAGTCTTTTAACTTGATTTTCTGTTGGTTCATATGGATTTACAGCTGTATGACTCAAGGCAGTAGTGCCACTGCTGGTGGTGGCAGTCAGATGAGGTTTAGCAGTTTCAAGGACTAAATGGGTGGTGGGGGTGATGTGGGGTGGGCGGTGGGGGGCTAAGGGATGTTCATGGTTCCCTGAGCCCTGCACTTCCTCTGGCAGCAGCACTCAACTTGCAAAGCATTGAGCTGAGGCTCCTGATCTCTGAAGAATACAGATAAAATTTAACCAGAGAACAGTGTCAGGCCTTCGTCGACTATGATACTGTCCCCAAACATTGCTGAGGAGGAGTAAAAAAATATATATGAACATAAAAACCACAAAGAAGCTCTACTAAAGAATATATCCAAGATACCAGGTCACCTTTTTTCCCTGCAACAGTATCAATAAATCCTGGGACAAAACTGCATATCTTAAGCACCTTACTGGCGACTTTTACAGTGCACAGTCGGCGCTTGGCACGCCAACGATAACATTCCCCCCACACAATGGTCTAATCTTCATGGCACAGGTAGCACTGGGATTGTCTTGGATGTGCACTCTGCCGTCGCCTGGGTTTGTCCCGGCATTAGAGCCCTCTGCATTCCTTTGTGCTTTTTAACCAATGAATTAAAGAGGATTTCAACAGGGGAATACTTATCGGAGAAAATTACCCCCTTTACTCAGAGATAAACAAATCAGACTAAATAAGTTGGAAAGAGTTTCACAAACTCATTCTGTAATCAGGAAGAGCTGCTCAAGATAACAACGTCTGATTTAGACATTTCCTTACACAAAGAGTGAGGAAAAGTGAACCTTTAAGATATACGGGACAGGGTTCATTTTGAGCAGCTGCCATCACTGTGCAAAGTAGTTTACTTTACAATTTGTATTTATATGAGCCAATCAGATTCTTGTGTTGTGAGTAAATAAATGAAATTGTTGGGAAGTATTGTTTGCAGATTATATATTCAGGTCAGTTCTCCGAAGAAATCTTTTAATTTTTTAATCCATGCAGATGTTTGTTTTCAGAAAACTTTCTGAAGTGCATCCCCAGATGAACACTGAAAGCATTCTTAAGTAGCTAAGTTGCTCTTATACAAAATACCTCAAAGCGTCTAAGATAATACATGTGGATTGAAATGCAATCTGCCTCTCACTTCTTCCCAAGATAAGTATAGCCATTGACAAGACCTGGCTTCCTCCTCTTATCTCGCAAACACTTGATACCAGAAACTTGGTGCAGAAATAAGTCTTTCAAGATTGTGATGTAAATATATCCGATTAATCACAACAAGGAAAACTGCAACAACTCATGCTCCCGCCCCCCAAACAACATTGTAAAAATGTTCCTCTGCTTGCAGTTGTATCAAAAATATTTTTCTTATCCATACTTCCCAACTCACGAGTCTGTGATCACACAGCCCTCAGTCATATAATCATTACATTGACGTGTTTAATCTATGCTAATCTATTGTAATATTTTCATTTTCATTTTAAGAGATTATTATTAACATTAATTTAAAGCAAGACAATATTAAAAAAAAATAGAGACAAAACTGCATTTGGATAATCTATGCAAAAGCTCTAAGCCCATTTCAGTCCCCCCCAACCCTTTTACCCCCCAGTACTAAAATATTTAATTTACTGAGTAGATCCCCAGGACACGAAGGAAAACCATCAGGTCCATGTTCAAGTTTAATTACTGATTACTGATTTAAACCCAGCCTCAACCCTCCATCCCATCTCTGCCTCTGCTGTAATAGTGAAAGAGAGACAGAGAGAAGGGACAGCAGCTGCCCTGGCAGCTTAATATGTCTCTGCCTGCCACAACCTGAGGGACTCACCATGAAGGAGGCTGGGAAACTGGAGCACTTTTATTTACAAGGCCATGCTTGGGCTACTGCTTTCCTACATCTGTAATTTAATCACACTGAGAAGTGTTTATTGTTATGGTTTCTGTTCAAATGATCAGTTGTTGCTGTCTGTTCCATTTGCCCGCAAAGAACTGGGAAAAGGGCTTTCGTCTACTCTGCTCCTTCTACCTGGAACATTCTGCAAAAAGACTGGAAATTAACTGAACTGATTTCCTTGAATGCTTTTAAATCCAGACTGAGAGCACTTGAGACGACTTCCTTTACTTGTAACTGTTTTTTATGATTGTATTTGTTGTCTGTATATTGTAACTTTGTAACTTTTGCTGTCTCTTGGCCAGGACTCCCTCAACAATGGCACTTTCCTGGTAAAAATAAAGGTAAAATTAAAAAAAAGAATGAATATAGCATTTGATCACCAATTGTTTCTCCTGAAATGTTTCTTGATATCTTCTATTGTCATGTACCACTTCATCAATTAATTGTACTTTTTGATATGATTTTCTTGTTGTTGTGTTAAAATATTATATTTTATAACATTCAATTGAACTTCAAATTGAAATGAATTGACACAGAGAAGTACCGGGTAGGAGAGACATGAAGACAACGGATTTTATTAAGGCTATTTTTTCAGTACTGCCTCTGAAGAAAATACTACTGCTTTGTGTATAGTATTTGAAGAACTCTTCGTATGATGTGACTGATAAGATTGCCAAATTCATTAATGCTTTAGATGATTTCCTGTGCTTCCCCTAATATCCCTCCAGTCCACAGTGTGGCGCTCTTTTCTCTTCCTGTTGAGTCAAAACAGATCGAGCTGAGCCTCGTTTTGGCACCTACCATCTACCCCCCCCCCCCCTCCCCCCACCACCACCACACACACACACCCACACACACACACTACCCACCCACTTTTCACACTATTAAATATCTGTGCATGCGAGCATGTATGTGCGAGGACGAGCCAGTGTGTGCACGTGTTTGATTAAGCTCTGTCTAGCGACCCTCATTGCTGCGGATGTCTCTGAATCTATTACAATCCCTTCATCACAGAAGCCACTAGATTTACATTCCTCTGGCTTGTTTGAAGAATATCTCAGATGGGGAAATATATTTTCAGAGTGTCCCTCTTATAGGTTTATCTAGACTCCAATGAGCTTGAAAAGCTGCTGTTGTACACCGGGGGAGGCATTTTCACCTAATGAAACCCAAGATCAATAGAACTGTTCTCTCTTCTCATATATAGTGCATGTACACAAGGGAAATAAAGTATTATTTTTCATCCTTAAATGTATAATGGATATCATTCTTTATTTTATACTTAGTTCAATTCCGCATGTGCCACAGTGGGGAAATATTTCCTCTGATGATGACCCTTTATTACAGAAGACAGGTATGTAATGCTTGCAGAAAAACTGAGCATTACATACCTGAGAAATGACAATATACTTTGTAAAATTCCACATCTCACTCAAGTATTATACCACAATACAGTTAATCTTATATAATTAAAAAGCTTACAGACATTTACATATTAATCTTCTCTGCCTACCGCAATCATCATATTTTAAATCAAGAGCTCAGGTTTTAAAGTAAAGAGAGAGAGAGAGAGAGAGAGAGAGAGAGAGAAGAGAGAGAGAGAGAGAGAGAGAGAGAGAGAGAGGAGCATAGGAACAAGGAGAGGAGAAAAGGGCAGATAAGCGTGGAGAGGAAGGAAGATGAGGGAGAGGAAGATGAGAGGAGAGCGGTGAGAGCAGTCACTTCAGGTGCAGCCCTTATCGGCGGCAGAGAGAGGACCTTTCTTATGTAATCTGTGATTTCATTCAGCCTCCGTATCAGATGATTGTCTGGGAGAAGAAAAAGCCATTTTGAGGGGAACGGGCTGCGTGAAAAGGATCGTCTCCCCGGCAGCTCACCCTTCCATGTCGAACCAGCTGCATGGCACCGAAGGTCAGCAGAATTATTTGAGGCGGGGGTGGCTCCGCAAGAGAAGACAATGATATGGCCTTAACCCTCATTTAGAGGTGCCATTTCCCCACCTGACCCCCCTGCTAAAGTGTTATTTTTCCATGTTATGAAATGTGATAGCTCTCTGGTGAAACAGGAGTCTTCAGTTAAGGAGGTAATACTTTGGCGTGCAGCAAAAACGAGACAGGCTCAGCCTCTCCTCTAAACAGGCCGGCTGCGCGGCCTTACTGCTCCGTGCTACACAGACAGTTCAATCAGGGTAAAACAACGTTCATTTAACCGCTTGGCTAACAACAGCCAATGGCACACAGCGGTACACACAGGAGCCTCGAGATTGCACAGTTAGGGGAGATGATGATAATGTCTTTGTGAATTTCACCCAAACATGTCATTTTAAACTAAGGCTCTGCACAGGGCTGTGTTAAGTGTCATTTGTTGTTTTCGGTTCCTGCTTTCTTTCTCTCTCCCCACATGATGGACGTTATATGTCAGGGTTTTTAGTAAGTGATGAGGAATGAAATGCAGCAGTGGTTAAGCAGTGATCACATTAGAAATACTTGTCCGACAATTACAAAGTCAACTTTTACATGTGGTGTGGTATTAATAAGTAAGGTGGGAAAAAAATCATAAATGGCTAATGCATCATTAATTTCATATTATATTTTCATTAATGTAAAATGATAGGAGCAGGTCTCTGAAAAATTCCATTTCAAAGCGAACCGTGTGCAATATCATATGTAAATCAAATGTCAAGGAGATAAAGTGTCTAATCGCTTCATATAAAGGTTGCATGTGATTGTGGTTATATTAATATAAGTTCAAATTATTTTATTCAGGGAAAAAAAAGTTCTGAAATTTACAGTTGACTCTCTTTGCTGTAGTGGTGAAATTATATAAATATTTATAATATATTGATTGCTGTGTGTGTTTTGATGTGAGTGAGCTGCTATCAGTGCAGAGTTGAGGCAGAGGAGGGGGAATAGAGGGATGCACATCTTTGTCTACTCTCAGCGGCTCCACCTAGGGGAGCGGAGAGGAGCCTGGCTGCCTCTGCAACAGTCCTAAGATATTTTCTCCCTCCCTCTGCAGATGTAAACAAAACTGCTTGATGGTTTTCTGTATCTCTCGCAAATCAGTCCTGCATATTTGTCGCAAATCATTCCTTAGATGTGAGTCGAGAGGGCACATGGCTACAGGGTCCACTCTGACACAGGGCCTTGGTTTTGGATAATGGTGCCCAGAGGGCCATAGCACAGTGTTGTGCTGGGGGTCAGAGGAACAGGCAGATTAAGGAAGAGATGTGTTGAGGTTGTCACCTCAGGGCCTCCACTCACACAAGGAGAAGGCGCTGAGACCAGGGCCTGCCATCATTCAAAGCAGATGGCATTTTTCTTAATGTGTCAGGGCTTATTTTTGGGATGCAGCCTCTGGCAGGCCCTGGATAGACTAGTTATTAGGCATGTACGCTTATAATTTAGCCAAACCACAGAGGGTTTGGACACAAACCCTGAAGCCTCAAACTGAAAGTATTCCCCTCAAGCCTCCCTCTTTTCTTTGCCTTCCTGTCAGAACACTGAGCAAAAGGAAATTGTGAGAATGGCTTGTAATATTTTTCAAAGCATGCTGACAACTGTGAAGTTCAAGTGCACTATTGTTATCCCTACTACCATCCTTAGCATGTGAGGAATAAAAGCATTTACTTAGTGGTTATATCATGCATGTTGCAATTTGTAAGAGTATTCAAGGAAAAACTATTGAAGTCAGATGCAAGTGCAACTTTTATAGGAAATGCATGTAAACTCTGATAAAACTTACAATAGAGGCACGGTCATTGATCCAAAACACGCTGACAAATGCTCAAGGCGACTTCTGAGCAAGTAGACCTGCTGCACAAGCACTGGAATCTAAATCCAAACACTCACATGTCACAACAGCACTCACACAAACACACACAAGCATCAGGACTGCAAAGAGATAATTAGCGAGCACAGCTGACTCCTTGAATTGTCCTCCGTCCTCCCCCCATCGTTTCCCTGCTAATAGGGGCGTGAGTCCCACTTATTAGATGTGATTATCCACCCAGGGCTGTATGTAGATTAGCTTTATTACATCCCTCAACCAGCTTCTCTGCTATTTAGACAGAAAATGTAATTCAATGATGTAACTTAGATATAAATCTGCATTTACAGGGCAAAGTCCCACTCCAGCACTGGTTATGACAGGTTGGCTGATTAAAATATCAGGCTGACAAGCCCAGCAGCCACACAAGAGGACAGGCGAAAGTACAAAGGCCCTCTTATTATAGAAAATCCCCCAGAATAGCCAACGATGGGGCTATGGTAATGATGTAGTACCTCTCCATCAGCTCTACAACACACACATGCACACACACTGTAATACTTATAGACTAAATACAATATATTTGTATATTTATAGAGAGTGATAGATAGATCTTTGTGGACACATGTACATACATAGAAAACACAAAAACACACATACTATATAGTATGTATAGATACTAATTTTACTGTGCACAGACAGACACACTCACAGACTCAGACACACACACACACACACACACACACACACACACACACACACACACACACACACACACACACACACACACACACACACACACACACACACTTATCTCTCCAATTCCCTTATCCAGCTGAATATGATGACTGGCTTTTGGAATGACCTCCAGGCAGAGGACAAGGCCTTGTTCTGTGGCTCCCTCCCTTTCCCCTCCTCTCTTTCTTCCTCCCACAGAATGAATCTAAAAGATTGGTGACCTTGCTGTGGGTCTGTGAGGGAAATGAGCTACATCTTGTCACAGACTGAACAGGCCATTTGAAACCTGGTTTGTTGGCTTTGAAAGGGCCAGTGATTGTGGAGCTGATAAGTGGAAGGGGTGTGAAGGGGCGGCTTTTATTCTGAAAATTAAAAGGCAGGCCTGATGGAAATATGTCTGCATCGTTGTTAAGCATATCGTTGCAGAGTGCTTATCAAGTGAGCATCTCAACAGCAAGAGAGAAAGGGCAGACAGTAGCTGTGAATCCGTATCTGCTGCCGGCAAGCTGTAGGCACGAAACAAAAACAACCAGCGAGGCTTCTCAACAGCTCTTGTGCCAATAACTATGAATATGTTAATGATTTTCAGGAAGCAAAATCACTTTAAGGGTTTCTTACCACTGTGCCATCTCTGGGATAGGATTTAAAATTCATTATCAGCACAGTTATCCAAATCCATGCTATGGTTCAGACAGACACACAACACACACAAATGAGCAAACTCTCCCATTTTTCCAGCAAGATTGTGTATGTATGTGTGTAAGGAGCTCTCCAAACAAAAGCTGGCATCTCCCATGGCCTGCACAAATGTTTGTCTAATGTAAACCACCATATAGGAGCATCTAATTAGGGGTGTCAGGCTGCATGTGGCTGAGAAATCGCAGCCAACTGTCAGCCGATTCAGATCGCTCCCAATCAGCGGGGAGACGAAAGGGGAAGAAAAGGCAGAAGAGTATCCGGCAACTGGGAGCCAGGGACCCGAGCGAGGGGCAATTAACAGCCAAGGTGAAGCCACTCATTGTCGTCAAAGAGACTACTATGCTAGCCATGCATGTTAGACTCCTACCCTCCCTGCTACTTTGCCAGCATCCAATGGCACTCTTGTAATTAGGCTCAGAATACGGAGCAGTGCTGCATGGCGGCAGCCCCAGTGCTGCCTTAAATGACACATGAAGGAGAGCATTTTGGGTAGGCGGCGCAGAAGCACTGTAAGCTCACAGAGTAAAGTTGATCTACAGTTTTTAAGGGAATGAGTGAGTGGGCAGGGCTGGCCAGAATGCCACAGTGGGGTGAATCCCAGAGAAAGGTCATGGTAACCCAGCATGGGTCTAGTGTCCTCATTAAAACCAAAGCTTTACAGAGAGGAGGGGATGCTCTTAATCACAGCACTGCGTTTTTAGACCACACCAAGTAAGGGTTAGATGGAAACACACACAAAGGCTGGAGAAACACATGGCATGAAAGGTAAGAGTAAAAAAAAAACACAGGCTAAAGTGTTTCTGAACAATCTCCCTTGGTGTTGATGATTAGTGGGTGAAAAGTGTGAGAGGAATGCTCTGTTTGTTCCTACCTAAAGCCATGATTTGCTTTGCATAAACAACAACAACAACAATAGCAGGCAGGTTCTTCTGTAGAAGCCACACAATGAGCTCAAGGGTTCCTCATAACATCTCATTATAGTTAATGAGCGCTGTGTGTTTACAATGTGTAGCTCTATAGAGCTAGCAGTGTTTACCCATCCCCTCCTCTCAATGGAGAACACTCAGCACACCCCAAAACAAAGGAGGATTTGTTTAGCCATGGGCTGTTTCTTCCCCTCTGGATCATAGGGCTCAATCTAGCAGGCAATTTAGCACTATCTCCCAAATTCATCACAGCTACCATGGAATCCCCAAAAATATGGTGGGTTACAGAGGTACATAATTAAGTTAGATTAAACATTAAACACTATATGTCTACCCCTCGCATAAATACATATCTCTACAGGGCCATCCAAACTGAAACATCCACACAATTAAAGTGTGTTGTCTTGAAAACATCAAAAGAAAGTCTAGGTTTACTTGTCTTTTTCTAATGGCTAGGTTTTATATATTGAGTCAGTCATAGAAAACCTCCGAAGACCAACAGAGGTCTGGAGGGCTCCATGGCCCACACCTGGATGTCCTGTCAAAAGCTTGTCATGACTACACACTCTGAGAGAAGTGTGAAAACATGTAACACTATCCACATTCCTCTCTGTACTGGTGAATCTGACAATCAGGTCAAGGAATGGGAGACTGGGACAACCCGACTGGTGCAGATGAAGTTTTTAATCTATCTAATTTTCTTTGACTTTGGCAGTCAGAACAGCAAATAGAGCGCATCTGCCTCACTTCCATACGCCTCTGTAATTAAACAAGTAAGAAAATACCAGAAGGGGGGAATATTAAACATATAAAATGTTTCCGGAACATCACATCTGTATCAGTACAACACATACCTCACTGCATCATACGCCTATCCACTAATTAAGAAAATAATTATCAGTACCTACGATACTTGAGCAAAAAGCTACAGGAGAGTTCTGCATGGAAGGCTCTTCTCTTAATCAGTGTGTTAGGAAGCATGGCAATTGAGAGGCTGATTGAGTGCTGTGTTGAGTGTGTGTTAATCTCTGATTAACATCTGCGTGTGATCTCGTGAAAGTATGGCACAAGTGAGCCCTATGTGCACACAGGGCATGAAATATCCAGGCGTGTAATAACATTTTATTTACAAAGGGCCCACTGGGCACAATGCATGCCAGCACTGCCAAAACGAGCCCAATGCAATTGACTTGCACTTGAATGCATTATATTACCCTGGCAATCCAACTGGGGAAAGGTGAAGGGAATGGCTTTAGTCACACTGGGTTATTAGGAGCTGAGAGATGATGGATACCTGTAAGGCAAACCTAATCCAACACTCATCAGCCTCACTAAAGAACAGCAGGGTACCTATAAAAGAGAGAGGATGGCGCATGATGAGGACCATACAGGAGGGTCAGTCTTCTCCAACCCATCCGACCCAAAGCCTTCAATTTATCCGTAGTGAGTCCCACATCGGCTCCCCAGCGAGGGCCGACTGTATTTCAGGAAGGAATGAGAGGCATGCACACCGCAACACACATCCATTCCTCTTAAATCACTGGTGCATTTTGCCAGAAAGCCGCTGGATCAAAATCAATAAAACATACGATTTCAGGACACGGCGGGGAAAACATAAACGCATACCAAACATTAAATCATTAGCATGCGGAGAGACAGCAGTGTATGGAAAAGAAAGTATTCATATATGATGACAACATGTTGGTGAATGTTATCAATGTGCAGTGCATATGGAGAGCAGAGGTGTATTTATGCATATGTGTAGTACAAAAAAGAAAAAAAACATGGGGGTTACATTTCATGAGTTATAAGTTTCTTGGACACTTAAACACTTACATCAAATGGACAGTCAAAATAGAAGGTTCAATATATGGCAGGTGCTTATATATGGAGGGCAATGAATGTACAATCATACACTATATGAAAATATATGGCTCAATTCATATTCATTGTTGCTGTGACTTGACAGCTTATCTGAATAATCTCCACTTTATGCAAGTGTGAAAATATCACCTATGGGCTGACCTCTTGCACCCTGGGGGTTCAGAAGAAGCCCATCATTTATCTTGAATTGTGAATATCCCACATGACAATACCAGCATGATTTTATTGGTCCAAATTACCTTTTTTCAAAGATTGTCTTCATTGTAAAAGAAAATGTGTTGACAAACATACTTAAAAAGATGTATCACATCAGAATTTTGCACAATTGCAAATGGCAGAAATTTTTCAGAAAAATATGTATTCAAATACATTTCCACACAAGCACATATAGCTTATGACAGGAGTTGACTTATTGTTTATAATATGTATACATTGTCACACATTAATCAGGCTTAACTGATATTCCATAATTATTTGCCTTTTGGAAGTGTTTTTAAACAACCACTATCATGATATATATATATATATATATATATATATATATATATATATATATATATATATTGTTATAATATAGATTATATCTTCCAAGTATCAACAAAGGACAGACATAAACAAACCCTTTCAACCGTGCATCTGCAGGCAGCGAAAGCCTAGTAATTTTAGTTATTTTATGCTGTCTTTCCCTCTTTAAGGATTCTCTTGTAATGAATATATGCAAAAGTCCATTAGAGCATAAAAACACAGACACCAAGCCCTCGCTTCCCCTTTCCACAACATGAAAAAAATAAAAATAAACAAGCTAGCGGCCTCTCTTTCAATGAGAGCTACGCCTTTCAAACTGCTTTGGTGTCCTACAAAATTACCATATGCGAAGCTATTTACGACTCGACAAAATTTCTGTGTGTTTCCATGAGAGTTCAGTCCGTTCCTGTGATGGAACAAAATGAAAAGCCTGCCTTACTTGTTGCACGCAATTAAGCCCCTGCGAAAAGACAGTCGGGGCAGTTTAACATTTCATAGGGCTGTAATTATTCTTTAACTGTTAGAAAGTGTTGTCCCCTAGGAGCCAATTACTTGAAAAGCGCTCATCACACACAAGATATATACAAACAAATCCTTCAAGCACAAAGTAAATGTTTAAACATTAAAAGGGATGAGCGGAGGAACCCATACCAATCAGTTTTGGTAGGAGCTAATTACTAATAAGAGTAGCAACCCTGTTGTGTTAGATAATTATGACACCAACTTCCACCTCAAACACACAGAGCACCTTGCTGGCTGGTGTGCCATGACAATGATCACAGGGGGGGATTCATAGACTACCAGAGACGGCAGAGGCCAAGATGGACATGGAAAGTTACCGGCATCAGTGTTTTAGCATGTGGGAGAATATCCCTGTTTCAACGCACCCATACAAATCTGATTTTGATCTTGAAAAAAAGTACAAAAGAATTGGCCAATGAGATCCTCTAACTTGTTTTCAAACCTGATCACTTGTTTAAAGCACAAGTCATTTAACAAGCAAACTCAAATCTGTACTTTGTATTTGTTTCTATAATTTGTCTAAAAACAAGTAAAGGTACCTTCAAATGCGGTAAGTTACTACACTAGAATCAAGTTCATATCACTTTATGAAAAACTAAATACATTTAAAAAACAATTCTAGAAGCTGAATTGGTCTGGACGCCACCCTGAGTGAATTACATCACTTATTTTGAACTAAAATAAAAACTTAAGAGTCAATATTAGCTTAAGTGACTTAGATGGATAATTCTTCAGTTCAGCAATCATATTAACCTCCACTTACTCTCTACAACTGCTTGGCCTGTTGTTTGCTCATCTAATCAATCTCCTTCAGCCTTGTTCTTTAATGTCCTACCACGTTTGGCCATCTCTAAATATCCGCTAATGCCTGGGAAACATCAGGCCCTCAATGATAGCACTGTAAATGTAATTTATTTCTCACTCATGCAAGCACTTGAGCTAAACGATTATGGCTACTGAGGAGCGGCACACTATATAAGATAAATATTGATTGACTGGAGAGTTTGTTAGCTACAGTGAAGAATACGGTCTGAGTGAGAAGAGATGTCTATAAAGAGAAGAGGGAGAGGAGTGTTGAGTTGTCTTGTGCCAACTTGGCTTGTTCCAAATGAAGAATAGGCTGGCTTGACCTGGCTCAGCCACAAACAACCATTGCACAGGTATTCCAGTCTTTCAGATCCAAAACCAATCAGACTGGGTTTCTCTCACTCTCTATATATAGCAACATCAGTTGCTATGAATTTCCCTCCTGCCCATTTAGCAACAATGTGCTAAAAGCCTGCTGACATGCATGTCTGTCCTCTGTGTGGACAGCAGGTTAATTAGTAACACATGATATGTTTGTACATCAATTTATCCTGTTGCTAAACCCAAATTGGTGCACTGCTTACTGAGATATGAATTCAGACGATATAATTTGATGCGTCCTTGTCATGACTGTCTGAATTATTTAATTGATTTTGCAATGTAACAGCCTAAGCATGCAAAATTATCTGTGTAAACTGACAATAAAGTTTAGTATCAATGGATCGTATCATATGTAAGAGCATATTTAACATCACCGCTGAAATATATATTTTCAATCTTTATATTTAATCTCTTTCAAATTAAGCATGTTTAAATTGGAATATATTAAAATCATTGATGTTTTAAAAATGGGACCAGTGGCAAATATCATTTTATATATCTTCAAATAACGGCTGACAATATCAGTTCAAATCACTGCACGCATATCAGCTCATTGTTTGCTTTTTTTAAGAAGACAATGTAATTAGTTTCTGTTCTCCACAGAACTGTGCTCCTCGAGACATTTTTAGAAAGTAATTGGCAAAGGAATACATTTCAACATTAACCCTGCACATTTGGAAGGTGAGTTATAGAAAAACATAATTATTCATACTGAAGATGTGTTCTTGGGTGTGTGTGTGTGTGTGTGTGTGTGTGTGTGTGTTTGTGTGTGTGTGTGTGTGTGTGCGTGTGTGTTTATGTGTGTGTGTGTGTTTATGTGTGTGTGTGTGTGTGTGTGTGTGTGTGTGTGTGTCAGTAGAGTAAATGCTAAAAACAAAATCAAAAATAGGATAGGATGTGAGATGACCTGAATTCTTCCTGGTATGTGAGAGGGCCCTTATGTTTATAACGGATGACTTGTGCATTGTTCTGTGTATTTACACACACACACACACACACACACACACACACACACACACACAGTCTGTACTTGTCTTGTTTCATCGTCCTTGACATCATATTGTAGCAGCATCTCCAAAGGCCCAGGCATAACCTCAAAATCCTGTTTAGCCAAATTAACATTGGGACTCCCGTTGCAACGCAGTAAACCATTTGTGATGTAATCAATTAGATGGATTGCTTTGAAAAAACAACATCGGTTGCCTGGCATATATATTCTTGTGTTTCCTGGGTGCAAAAGTGTGTGCCTCTCATAATAGATAACGTATTGCTGTCCACTTATTCCTCAATAAAAACACAACAGAGCTATATTTGGATGTGTGTATTGTGCACATGTGATGCTGTGTGCTTTAGTGGTGAATACAATAAGCAAATGCATCCCGATTCTGTTTGAGTGTGCATTTGCAGACTGTCAAACTTTCTCCTAACCCTCAATTATCATAAACACACTTGCATACACACACGTTACACAGGAAATTTCCACCAGAGTAAACAACCTTGTGTTGTTGATGTGTGAGACTGACTGAGAGAGAAACAAAGCTGTCTCAAATCCCATTTGGGCTGAGAGGCGGCCCATATGGAAAGTTACCAAATAGTGCTAATACTGCTAATAGGATGTTCCACTCTAAATAGGAGCTCATGTTAATACCCAGATTTTCATTCATGCTGGAAATTGTAGTTTTAAATTACAGTTTAATGCTTCAGATTTTAAATAAAAAAAGCCCCTCAGAAAACCTTCACAGCAACACAAAAATTACCACAGCCTCTGAACAGAGCCTCAGCCTCCCATTGTCAGCCAATTACTATGCAATCTCTTTCTTATGACTGAATAGCTCACTGTTAGCAAATAATGAAAAGGCAATTATGGCAAAGCTGTGTTCATATTACCCTCTTCATTTTATGCAGGCTGTAATTATTGTCAATCCTAGAGGCTTACTCTACCATGTAAGAGGCAGCAGGGAAGAAAATGGAGTGGGCTGGTGCATGGCAAATTGGAAATGTCACAGCTACCTTTTTATCAGCACCACTAGACCCTTTTGTGCATGGATTCACGTACACGTACATGTGCACGTATACACATGCACTGCAAACATACATGGTTCTACCTAGGTGTCCATTAGCACACACATCCATGATATACATCTATTTACACAATAACACACACATTTACTCCCATCATCAGCAATCATAAATTCACCAGTGGAAAAAAAAAAAAAAAAAAACGCACACGTAGCACGCACAAAATGATGTGTGTTTTGCAGAATCTTTACCTCAAGCTGTTACCCTAGCTTAAGTACAACGCTAGCGGGTGAAGAAATAAATAAATAAACTGATAGATGAAGCGGGTATGAGAAAAAACACATACACACACACACAAACACACATGCACGCACACACACACACACACACACACACACACACACACACACACACACACACACACACACACATATTCCTTTTGTTCTTCCCTTTTTTCCCCTGAAAACAATGATTCCCTGAAGACTCCTGGTTTTCTTTCCCTGCCAGTGTCTGTCTAACAGCAAAGTGGTGGATATATTCCTTTTGCCTTGGCCCTCATTAGCTGTCTCCATGCTGTTCAGTAATAGGGAGTGGCACATAAATGATTCCCTTTATAGAGTTTGATGTGCCACACTGGGAGGACCACAGCCCCCGCATGGACAGCACCCCCCGTCAACGCCTTCACCACCACTACCCCCCCCCTCCCCTCCCCTCCCCACAGAGGGAGTGCACATGGGGGGAGTCAGGGATGGAAGAGAGAGGACTATGTGACACGCATGACAAACGCCTTAGCCTATGTCGGCGCTAATTCTAATGGGCGGCGCTGACCCTTAAAATAAAACATTTCATCAATGTTTCCCTAAGTGCCACGAGCAGAGGTACATAATTAGGGTGGGACATCAATAAAGGCCCACGCAGGGGCACGAGTATGGCACACATGGCACCAGGCAAAGTGACGCCGAGAAGGAAAAACAGAAGGGATACAGGCAGGAGGAGCAGCGAGGAAAGAGCTTTTGTCAATACTCTTGCATGCATCCCTGACAAATCAAAGTGAATAAACAATGTCGTGATTCTACCGTACCTTGACAGGCGAGAAGCAGGTCTACTAACACGATTCTGACGGCAGACTTTTCAAGGTCAGCCTTTAAGCTCTTTTACTGCACTGTTTCAGGCTTTGCACCAAATTCGACTTGACATTCATATACCTGGCAAGCACATTTATAATATATTTTTTTGAAAGTTATTTTCTCCTTTCTCTCTTATTTCCCCCCACTTCGTCCCACAGAAGCAGGTGCTGCTCCTTTTGTGTTTAACAAGATTCTTGAAAGTGTGCATGAGGGAAAAGTGCATTTCTTAAAGGGAGGCATTGCACTACACGAGGCTGTCTTCCTAACGCGCTTTTCAAATGGATACTGAAGCCTGTCACAGTCATATTACTTTACCTCTAACATAATAGCATCGTCTAGTGCACTCCAACACAAAAGACAGCCGGGGAAACATCACAACAGGATCAGGGAGAAGAAAAGCCCTCTTTTAACTTTCAAAACTCCTTAAGTTCTCAGAGCACACAGACTTCGTGTGCCGCTAGCTTACGATGGTGCGTTTGCCTGCTGCTTAGAAGAAGGGTGGAGAGAGATGCAGTAAAAACAATGTAGTCATTACAGCTCACTTGAGTGTCATTTTGGCAGGCAGTGTTATATGAGCTTGACTTCAGATGTGTAACTGAAATCACTCCCCTGTTGTCTTGTGGCCTGGTGGCTGTTAGGTAGAGTTACAAGACACACAAACAAACCCAAAAGATGCCAATTTACTTCCCGACACTGTTCTCCATATTTGAGAATTTTGAAAGCAAAGTGTTTTGATTTTCGCAGAGTGAATAAGGTGACAGAATATGATGGCAGAATACAGTGATCAATCATAGGCATTTTGTGGAGGTTGCTTAGTTGTTTGCGGATACAGATCTCACCCAAAACAACAGCACAAACAGCAACAGCTGCTGCAGCAACTAGACCTACAACCACACCAAGTGGTTTCCTGAGAACAGGATATTATTGAGCCTGTGTGACAGCCTCTGTGAGCATGTGTGTGTGTGTGTGTGTGTGTATCATAGAATTCTTGGATTTGATGTCATGATTGTCACAGGCCCTTGAAGCGAGTGGCCTGTTTGTTTGTCAATTCAGTTTGATGTGCCTCTCAAATACACACAATGACACACACCCACACTTTCATACGCACTTGTGAGCCATTGTGTTCATTCATCCCCCACCTCTGGCCTGGAAACCCAAGCTGTAAATAAAGCAAGGAGACAAAAAAAGGAAAATGAGTCTGAATGTGAATAATACCCATCATCCTACATGTCATCTGGCTCAAAGAAATTATTTTCTGCAATAACAGGTAGTGTTTATATTTGGAGGCTTCATATGTGAATAACACAAAATGACCAATTACACTAAACACGCCAGCTTTAATTTCCTGCCTCTGAGGACGATAAATAAACATGGCTCCCACGAAGGCACGAGTGGAAAGTGCTCCACTATCAAAGCCATCCTTGAGTTATTTTCTTTGATTAGCAGCCAAGGCCCAGATACCCTCGTCTGTTTCAAGTCATTTGAGGCATTCAAAATGAAATTATGAAGCATCTCTTCGAGATATTAGTGTTAAAGAGCAAGTAGCCCATGGCTACAGTAATCCCCTGTTAATCCTGACCTAATGAGACCAAGCATGAGAGAAGGGGAAACACAGGGTTAAATGGCATTAGTGTGACTTACTGGAATGGTGTAAGCTTTCTTAAATAGTAAATTATAACCATTACTTTCTACAACAGTGTAATGTAATGTCAGTAAAAATGAAATAGTAACATGGAGAAAACAAACACTTTTAATCTCCAGACAAACAACACAAAATCAAAATACACACTCTGAGAAGTAATGATCAGCAGCTCTTGTGTCATTGATCATAAAACAGTTCAATTGTTTTTAGTTTCAACTGAATTGTGCTGTATGCTTAATACACACATAGCTGTAGTCAGCCAGGCATGGGAAATATGAAATTCTTGAATCTGGGTAACGTAAAAAATGTTGTAGGACATGTATGACATACATGCACTCTACTGAACACAGCTTCCTTTTACACCCTGTACTGTACGACAGCGAACAAATAAAAGTGTTATGTTTAATTACAGGTTGCTATGGGTATGGATAGTGTGGGTCAAAGTTAGGGTTACAGGTCTGCAAATCCCAAGAGAAAGCATTAGTTGAGGGACAAGTCTGTCCCTCAACTATGCAACAATGCCTTTTATTCTACAGCCTGTGATGCCTATGGTGTGAGTGCACTGTAACAGCACAGCCATTCATTAAATCATCAACTGTTTAAAGGCTTGTGGGCGTGGAATATTTGCTATACAAAAACAGCATTTATTAGGTTTAGTAGAAAAATAATTTGGGAAAAATGCTTTACTTCTATAATGAGACTGACTTTTATCTAGTGAATTTCATGTAATATTACATTTCAGAGTAGGAATAACCACATTTTTCCCAAATTAATTATCCATATTTAAAGTAAATTCTCCCTGTTAAAAGTCAATTTCCTATGCTGCTTCAGTTCAAAACTAACCTGTTCCAAAGGGTGCTCGAACATACCCAGTAACACAGTAATAAGGTACTGTGGTGTGCCAGCGGGGCGGCCAAACTCATCCAAAGATAACACAGCACTCAGCACCCAGATCAGCAGGGCACTTCCTCCTCACCCCTCTGATCTTTAATAGACACTAATCAGATGTGGGCCTGGCGTGCGCGAGAGAGAGAGAGAGAGAGAGAGAGAGAGAGAGAGAGAGAGAGAGAGAGAGAGACAAAGAGAGAGACAAGGAGAGAGAGACAAGGAGAGACAATGAGAGAGAGAGAAAGATAGTTAATTATTATATATCATTTTAAGTTTTAAAGATATACAAAATATAGTAAAAAATCCGCCTAACATAACCTGTTCTGATCAAAGTATTGTTATGTACATTATATATAAAAAGAGTTTCTTCCCCCCAAAAAATATAACACCAAATCTATTCAAAACCCTTTTGTATTTTTGTTTGTTTTTTTAAACAGAGACAAACAAAGCAGTAGAGTGTGTGCGTGTGTGTGTGTGTGTGTGTGTGTGTGTGTGTGTGTGTGTGTGTGTATGTGTGTGTGTGTGTGTGTGTGTGTGTGTGTGTGTGTGTGTGTGTGTGTGTGTGTGTGTGTGTGTGTGTGTGTGTGTGTGTGTGTGTGTGTTAGAGACAGAGTGGGAAACATGAAGCTTTTAAACCTGGGATCGAGAGCACCCTCCATCTTTCAAGAATTCATAAATTAATCACTAGGTGCTGAAAACGTCCAAACAAACACATGACAGTTAGATGGTGTTTGTGTGTGTGTGCGCGCGCACGTGTGTGCATGTGTGCATGTGTGCATGTGGGAAGGGTGTATATATAGAAGCTGTGTCTGATCCTTGACTGGTAATTAAGCTTATAGCTTTACACACTTGCATGCACACACACCCCCACATACACATTCAGAGTTAACAGGTCATACATAAACCCACAGTTAGCAAAAGGAAAGACCATACTCTCTATCCCTCTTTTACAATTTCTCTCTCTCTCTCTCTCTCTCACACACACACACACACACACACACACACACAATCTCACACACAGAGGGTTCAGGCCCGTTTCTAGGACTGTCAGATTAGAGAGGGTCCTTAATTTGTGTGACTCACTGGAGTTTCAGATGGCTAATGAGATTGGGCTAATTGGTATCGTTACTGTAATCTCCTGAGGCGCAGGACAACACGTTTAAACATATACCCACTGATCACACTTAAAACCTGCCAGCGATGCTAAAGGTCATTAGTGGCAGTGTTCATTTCCAAAGTCATGCAATGTAATGGGGAGGGGAGTGCATAAAACACTGTAGAAGTTCAGCAGGGTTAAAAGATTCATTTGCTAATTCAAGGATGCATGTTGCCAAAAGAAAACATGCTGTAATTACACTCCAAAAAAACAGAACAAGCTAAAGTAACACTCTTGGACATAACCATGGATCTTACTATGCAACCCATTTTCCAGGCAAATTAAAGCATATGTTGTTGCACTGAACACTTAATTTGACAAATCCCCTTATAAACAGAAGATACCTAACTAAGTTTTTAACCCCAGTTAAGTTGAATGTACTGTTTAATTTCTTTTTAAAAAGGTCATACCTGCTTTAAAACTAAATTGGTTTGGTACTGTAGCTGCACTTTTTAATGACCTTTCAACACATCTACTTCTTATGTAGATCTGTGATGTAAGCTGGTAACCAAGAGAACAAACACAATCACAACCAAATACCAAGTAGGATATATTTATCCATATGCTTACTACTATAAGGCTAGGTTTTGTTGTGCCCGATATTTCCCTCAGGAGTTGGTGGAGACCAAATACTGAGCTATAAGAGAGCGAATGACTCACATCAGCCAACTGCCAGAAACACAACTTCAAATAAAAGATAATGTTGCTGGATGTGTAATTAAAGAACCCATTTGTAAACAATTTCACCATATCAGCTTTACAGGTGATGGTATGTCAATGCTTAGTTCACAACATGTTTCCCTTGCCCCCTTATGGCCAAATAAATTAGTTATTGCAAGTGAAAGTATACTAGTAGCCACTTAAAAAAAAAAAGGTCCTGGGTTCAAATCTCACCAGGGACAATTGTATAGAGTAAACATGTTCCTCCCCTTGAGTCATGTGGTTTCCCCAAAGATGTCCCAGCCTGTTCTCATTTCTAGGGCATTAGCGTTTGATACCAACCCACAAGGCACCCTTGAGCATCACACCTCAAAAAGAAAACCCATCCACAGCAAAATTAGAATTGCTCCGAGCGACAAAGTTTGTTCACGCAGGAGGTCAGGGTGAATGGATGGGTCACATAAACACAGGACTTTCACAAAGGAGGCCGCAATTTGTGTCCCGTTCATCTAACTGTAGTTACACTATAAACATACTTATTTTTACCCCACCCACAGCCTTCTCATAACCCTAACCAAGCGATTTTGTTGCCTACACCTAACCAATTAGTTTAGTTTGAATTGACAACATTAACCAAATGTTATCTGTGTTTAAAACAGCGACTGTAGTGGAGCATCACAGTTTAACGCATAGGGATTTGCAGTGGGTGGACAGGTGCTGCCAAGAGGTCCTGACAAATAATCCGTATGTGACAAGTTGGGATGAGAATGGCTAGGATGTCCATGTCACTGTAGATATTAACATTTGGAGTTAGTCTCTTGGGACTGCACTATGCTTGTCCACTACTCCTAAATAATTAGGATGGGTCAAATGCAGATATTAAGAAAGAAGATCATTTCCCCACAGGGATTGATAAAATATAACATAAGAAGCTGAAGAACTATTAAAAATTCACCACTTAATATATAAATATATCTTTTATTTTATTTATTGGCAGGCCCTAATATAATGAATGTAGAGCAAGGCCATCAGCATGCGTAGGGTATCAGTCTCCGTTTGGGCTAGGGCCAGGGGGATGGCATGAGGCTGACAGAGTGAAACAAGAACAGTAGCTAATGTTAGCATTAGTATTAGCATTAGCATTAGCAATAGAGATGAATGGAGCGCCTGGCAGCCAGGCCTCGTCTGTCCACAACTAGAGACAGGTGGACCCTTAAGCCTGGCTTCAGGTTACTAGGCGAGCCACAATGTGCGTCACATACTCACAAACACACATTAATACACACATTGAAGTGCAGAAACCCTGTTTCATTTAGGCCATTCCAATACAACAGATATACTATTTAAACAAGGATTTTTGTTTTTTGTCCATTATCACTAAAAGTGCCCTTATTTGGGCCACATTTATTTATTTCATCAGAGCAAAAAGAATGGCAGAGTTTTTACTACACAGTAACAGAGGCGCATTATTTTGCATGTGTTACAGGGCTTTGTGATGCTAAAATATGAAGGGGAAGTTTGCTTTAGCACTGTGGGGGAACCTAAGCCCTGCCACCTGTTTGCCAGATCCAGAGGCTTTATTGAATATTCTTATAAAATCAAAAAAGGGAGAAGAGAAATCAAAGCATTTCCTGGCTGCCTGTGGCACAGCTTCTGAAGACTGTCCTATTTTTAGGTTTTGACCTAAAGCAGCAGCCCTCTCTTTTAACCTCACAACTGTGGATCCAGATGTTGCTGATACAATAAAAACATGAAGCCATAAAACCATCATGGACATTTCACAATACAATACACTCTCTGTGCTATTAGCTAGCTCCTTTACGCAGAAATAATAAAAAAAAAGCCGTCCTGCAAGATCCGTAGATTGTAACTACAGAAAGTGAACTGTACCTGTCTGTATAGTAAATGAGAAATTGACCTGAGATGAGCTGACTATTTTGTGCTTTGTCATAATTAACTCATTAGACTTTCACAGCCTTTCTATTTTCCCCTGCTTCAGAAATGTTTACCGAGGGATCAGGGGAGAGATGCCATGTTTGCCTTGCAATCAGATCTGAGCTCGCTGGGTGGCTGGCAGTGGGTGGATAGTTGGGACGTAAGGACCTAGCTCTGAGTGCTATTTCTAATTCCCACCCCCCAGCCCCAGCCCCCCATGCTCAGAAACACACACTCGCCCACCTGTTTCTCTGAGTCCCCATCAGATGACTCCTCAAACAAATTGCCCCCTCATGGACACAGGTTGCTCTATTCCTCCTCTGGCATGTCCCTAAATAAAGCCTGGCTGCCATCAAGCCAATATGGGTTTTACTGGATGTTCATCCTCAGCCTACAGAAATAGAGAACATAGTTACACAAAGTTCACACACTGCTCTTACACACGTGCATGCCTGGTCATCTCCTCATAAAGTAAATTAGCTTAAAGCTACTGTTTCAAAACATATTGCAGCCACCTGTATACGTTGACTACTTGACCTTTATGTGCAAGATAAAAAGGAGAGGCGGAGCGTGTTATTTTATCACAAGTAAGAGCTGGGGAATTTGAAACTGCCGTGTTTGTTTTCAAAGATTTATACTTTGATTTATGTAATAGCTGATCCAGGATTTTTTACAACAATACTATACAACTGGTGCTTTAAGCCCTCTGACACCGTCGCATCCTTCTGGCCGTGCTCCATTAGGCATAACCAACACATTATCCATTCAGATGATTTTATGAGCAATTTTATTTGTCAGTTTCTCTTATAAACTGACTGCACTCACCAACTATTTTGCACTCACCAACTATTTTGTGAAACAGAGGAGCCATGAAACGCCAGGCCACATGGCCATATGGTTGTATGTTTGCTGTCAGCTTTTATGATAAGAAAGAGTTGAGCCTAAAGCAGAAAAAACAACCATTGTGGTAACAGAATGTTCCTATCCTTTGTATTCTGTACATTTCAAACAACAAAATCAATGCAAAATTGACAATTAGTGTAAGATTACAAGCCTTTATGAAATACTACAGAACTTAAAGACCAACATTAGAACCACGCTTATTAAAAATAATGCAACACTTGATTATTAGATCATTCAACATAGAGATAAATTCCTTCATGCACTACAAATGTAACATTTAGAATTTATTTCCATGACAGTCCTCAGGTTTTCGATATACAGCAATGTTACTCTTTTTTTTCTTCCCACCGTCAAAGCCAAAAGGTTTTTAAAAGGATCCAGCATCCGAACAAGTGATGATTGAAACTGAAGGCGAGACAGAGGGAAAATGAGACTGGAAAAGTAAGGGAGAAAGTAAGGAGAAACAGGGAGAAAGGGAAAATGAGAGCCATTGTAAAAGCCAGTCTTGTTAGCACTGTGTCACACAAGTGTCCATATATCATTTCCAGGTCTGTCACCTGACCCCCATGTGTCACAGACCTCGGGACTGTCCCTTCAAACACGAGCCCTTCTCTGGTAACCTCTGGGCCCTCTGTACCCCCTTCTCCCTCAGCTCCCAGTGAGTGTTAGGCAGTACTTTACAGCCTCTGAAAGGGAACTAAAGACCGCTGAGGATTGAGATGAATTACAGCCGGGGGAGCTCCTCTAACGAAGGGCGTCCAAATTTACAGCTTTGCCAGCTTTCTTAACTTCATGGATGGAGATAAAGCAGGCCTTGGTTTTGACAGAACCCCACTAAGAGTGTAGGGGAGGGGGAACAGAGAAGGAAAGCAAAAAAGAGAGAGAGGAAGACGAAGCTTAGCTTCTCAAAGAAAACCTAATGAGTGAAAATATATGAAGCAGAATGGCCCTTGTCATTCTCTCCCCTGACAAGAAAAACGGCAGCCAAACGTCAAGTATTATTTATTGCGATCAACAGCCATTGAGAGGTTATGGACACAGGGGCCCTGACTGCACTCACCAACTATTTTGTGAAACAGAGGAGCCATGAAACGCATTTTTCTTTTTTTTCTGTTTTAGATCAGTCGGTTTAAGCGCTTGTTAAATCAGCCAAGTAAAAAAAAGAGGAGGAAAAAAAGCCTTTCGAGTGCTGTCTAAACCTGAATGAAAAGCCCTTTGTAGTTCACTCTGTTGGGTTTGTAAAAACAAATGCACACTACATCAAGCCAATCATTTATCCCCCAGACAAAGATCAAACTAATATTGACTGAAAAACACCTGACAGATGAGATAGTGAATGCTAATGAGAGGGGCCTTCCTAGCTGCTAATCAGACTAAGGCTCATTTCAATAGGTGGAAAAATGTAGGGGATGGTTGGGGCAAGAAAGCGGTCTTCATAAACATATCCTCATTTTCCGGGAGCAGAGGATGGTGTACGGGGTCTGGCTGCAGTCAGACTCCTATAAGAGCTGTGAATTGTATATCAGCCTCTAAAGCTGGCACTTTAATCCTATTTGCATTCATATGACTATAGCTGGATCCTGGGAGCCTTTATCCTTAGATTTGCCCATTTGTATGCCCCTTTGAGTGCAGGAACTCTATGCACGATACCGGTATCTGGATGTCTCTCGCATCTTTTGCCCCAATGTCACTCGCGCAGCCACTGCCATTCACTCGCTGGAGGGGCACTGGGAGAACTTATTGGAGAATGGTACAAATGAGTAAACATGGAGACTCTCGGGCAGGTAATGGACTCTCATGCACACATGCAGAGACACACACAGGTCTCATTCTCACATACAGAGAGAGGGGGAGAGGGGAAGGGAGAGAATTAAATACTCCTAGTGGTTCCCTAGTGGAGAGAGCCACAGGCTTAGCTCCACATCGGCTGATTTGTGAATCTCTTCTCCTTAAACAGCTCTGTGCCTCTGTGCACACGTTTTGCTGGAGCGGGGGGAGCAGCGCTTTCACCCATTTGCACATTAATAAACCTCCAGAAACATTTATTAAATGCTGGGAGAATAGACAGTATTTACATGTGAAACTCCAGAGGACATCAGTGTGTTTGGCAAGGGCCACACTGCGAGCCCTCTGTGGTCCAGAAAATCCTCGGCTGCACACGGGGTATGATAATGACATCCTCTGTCCAATTACTCCTGCTGCCAATAGTACTGGTCATAATGGAGAGGAACACACTATTAACCCTGTTAGCATTATCGACACAACCGGCATACCTCAAATCAGGACTCTATTAAGGTGAGGATGAAGGTGATTATTACAGAGACTGAAGCAGGAATCGGGAACTTGTTAGTAAAAAAATTGATATATCATACTATTGGATTAAAAAAATGCATTATTATACCGACAATAACAATATTTTCCAAATTTCATATTCCAGACCTGATCTTTAGTCTCGCATGTGAGACACGTTATTTGCGTTTATCAATATTAATGGTAGGCTAAAAAGGCAACCATGCTGCACAATCTGCAAATATAATGCCCCACCTTATCAATTCATAGCACAGCCCAGCTAAACTGTCAGAAAAATCTGAAGTCACACTTAACCGAGCCCAATACCTACTATTAAGATGGCTCGACATAACAGGACGCCTGCCAATAATTGTACATAAAGATATGGAAAAGCCATAGTCCAGCGATGAATATTTCATGAATTCCGACACAAAGAGCATGCTAAAAGGATCAAAGAGAAAAACGGGAGAGGAGTCAACGTGAACATCCAAACAATATGCAAGAATCCCGACAGTATAGGTCACATGCAAAAAGACCGGGGTCACACTGAAATTGTCCATCAGTCAGACAAGCAGAACTGATTTGGATGCTAAATAATGGTTTAGATATTCAAAAATTCCATATATATGCGAAAGGCTTCAGTGCACCCTGGATCTGGCCTATCAGAGGAGTGCTCTGCCACCACACTCCCTCATGCAGACCCACGCTATGCCTCTGAGCCTACGACTAACACACACACACGCACACACATACACACACAAGCACACACACACACACACACACACTTGCAGACACCCAGACACATGCACACAATTGCGCAACACACGCACACAACCTCTTACTCTCAGGCAGACATAAACATATATTATATGCATGCATGTCTCCCGTTAAAATGAATTCCACATCTTAAACAAAATTAGGTTTATGATTACCTATACTAAATTTACAGGAAGCTCCATGTCAATTAGAATTCAATTTCTCAGGCTGTAAAAAAAAAAATGGAAGAAGAGTTAGATCCCTTTTGCACATACTGCATATTTATACACTTACACACACTCCCTGCCACACCCTGGTGTGCAAACAAGACCGCGTGTGTCTAGAAACATGTATGTCTGCGCCATTTAATTTAAAATACTGAACAATAGTCAAAACCAGCTGTATGTTTTGCAGTCCTGTTCTGTTTCTTCAAGGCCACATGGCCATATGGTTGTATGTT
This sequence comes from Echiichthys vipera, assembly GCF_963691815.1. Lineage (NCBI taxonomy): Eukaryota > Metazoa > Chordata > Actinopteri > Perciformes > Trachinidae > Echiichthys > Echiichthys vipera. Next base: position 14,575,521 of record NC_139826.1, read on the forward strand.
TGCTGTCAGCTTTTATGATAAGAAAGAGTTGAGCCTAAAGCAGAAAAAACAACCATTGTTGTAACAGAATGTTCCTATCCTTTGTATTCTGTACATTTCAAACAACAAAATCAATGCAAAATTTATACAAGGCAGTGTCTTAAAAAGCACAACATGGTGCCACAATTATATTGTGATCTTCTGTTCACTCAAAGGGCCTTCTTGTTGTGATTGTCATATGCCACTTGCCATTGAAATGTGTTTTTCATGTTTCTCATCTCATTGAATGTCAAACATCTCTTATTGAGAGAGCCAAATCCATCTGATGATTTTTCCACCCCACTCTAATGGAAATGGTGCGTGTGACAAAACAGTCATATTAACATAATAAAGGAATTCGACTTACAAAAACCTCAACATCTGCTGGGTTGGAGAGAGTAATGGATAACATTTCTTTGAATCCAATTGATGGATCTGATGGCGCTTAGACAGTCATTCACATCATAATGTCTCAGGAGAGGCCAATAATAGGAACAACATGGGATTAATCTGAACACTCTCGACTCAGACGAGACAAAATATGCATGGACCCGTAGATCTGAAATGATGCTGTTATAAACAAATTTGTCTGAGAGTTTTTCTTTCTTCACAGACGGAAGCTTGGAATACAGGATGCTCTGCAAAGTTATAAAGATGGCCCAAAGAAACAAGAAAGCCACAGTATATGTTATGGCAATGGATGTGATTTTTTAGGATGAGGAAATACAGTTGGGATATTTAAACATGACCCTGAGCTAGCTGATTGGCAAAGGGTTAAAGGATTTTGAACATTTTACACAGACACACACACACAAAAGGGGTGTCCAATGTTATACTTTTTAGTATTTTTTCGGTGAACCACTTGACAATAATTTTAGTTGCGATGTGTTGAATTTGTACTGCATTTTTCCAGATTTTTAAACAATGATTACAATGATGGCTGTATGTGTGAGGGCTACAGTGAAACAGAAAGCTGATGTATTTAAGATTAAGAGCTATAGGTTTTGCTGTTTTACCTTTCAATTTTAAGATTACTGCTTTTTGTATAGTTTTTGGTCGGTGGGGCAAATTAAATAGATCTAAAATACTGTATAATATAAATGTATTATATTTTGTATGACATCCACATTTGTTTATACTCTGATGACAAAACGCAACATTTTTGGATGCATCGGATTGCAACATAAGTGAACATTACACTTCTCAAATGAGTCTGCGATTTCAAATGCATTAGCCTACATTGAAATGTTAAGGTATGTTTTATTTCTAAAAAAGATTTATTTTGAAGTATTGAATTTATTAGCTAGAACATGTTCCTGAAAGATGATCTTCATATCAATGTGGAATTGAGCTGGTGACTGCTTGGGAGGTACATGTTCAGCAATTTACTACATGATTTTACGTTGTAAAAAACTGTTTAGCTGTTATGTAAAGAATACACAACAAAAGGGTTACAACATGTAAAGCAGCAAGGTCCTTGTAACTAAACAGTAGCCACAGGCAATGTGGCAAATTTGTGAGGAGGTTCAGTCAAAGATGATGAAACCATAGTGGAGGGTTTGAGGACTATAGGAGAGTTCACTTCTCCATGTGAACTAGATTAAGATCACATCAGTTATCATCAATTGAATTTATAATTCCCTGCAGCTTTTGACCACTGTCAAGTCTCCTTTGAAAAGAAGATACTTGCCATTAGTTTTATTCATGTTTTATTCTGGTGATAGGACGTTTCTTTTTGATGCTGTACTTCGGACCGGCCTGATGACTTGTGACAGAGGAAAAAAATCAAAGTGAATAACATACATGTTTAAAATACGGAGGTTATCTGGCCGACCAAGGTGCTTACTTTCTGAATCTGATGGACAGATGATTCCTTGTGAGCTGACCTCCGTGACAAAGGTTTAATAATAAATACACTGTGTTTGAATTAAAAAGACACTATTCTACATTTTAAATGTAAATGTATTTCTGCATGCAATTAAAAATGAATGATCACAGGGCTCACCTCCGTGGACCTGGGGCCCCTGTTCAGCTGTTTGACCATGGGGATTGGGGGGGGGAGACCAGACTCGAAGGAGGTGGAGCCAAGTGAAAGGGAGTCTGGGGGGGGGAAGGGTATGCAAGAGTGCTGTCTAGGGAGGTGTATACCTTCACAGACCCCACTTTAAAGACTGTCCAACCTGTACAAATAACCATGGGAATCTCTGGCTGGTGATTAACGTGCTGGCTGGAGGTTTAAATCACTCTGGGAGAGAGATGGCCTAGTGTTTGACTGTGTGATATACTCCCTAGCAGAGCTCTTCTGATGGAAAAACATTACTGATGGGAAGCTAAAATGAGATTGCAGAGAGCGGGGGCAGGAATTAGGGCTGACCTGAATGGGTCTGGGGGTAAAATGGAGGCTATCACATTAACCTGACGGGGGCTCCTTTAATAGGGTCCAGGGCTTAAACTGATATATCAATTTCCCTCCATGTGGACGACTTCAAAGGCCAGAGCTCATTCTCACCGCTTGTGTTGGCCCCCCATCAATCTCTGGCTGCTGTGGGCATCATCACCTCTAGCCTGAGACAAGGCAGGATAAAGATCAGCTCTGCGGGCTCCGGCCAATCGGCAGCATTGTCCCTACTGTCTACTCACGTTCAGAGAAAAGATTGCACCTTTTAAGTTTGAAGTTACTTTTCCTCCTGTGGCTGGCGTTGGAAAAATGCAAAGCAACACAGTAAATTGGTTTCAACATGCAGGTCAATCAAACACAGCACTATTCAGTTTCAGTATCACAGAATGATTGTAATTATAATCGCGGCTGACAAACATTTCTCTATCTGTGTGTGCTAACGTCACAATAATTACCCTTGTCACACTAAATGTGTAATTTAGCAACACAAATCATGGCATTTACCCCTGCTGACAGCTACAATGATAACGACTCAGTACAAATATGGCAGAGCACCCTCCAGTTCATCTACACTGTTTGTATAGAAATGTTTTTTTTTTTTGCAACAACAGAGACGCAAGCAACTCCTTTCTTTTCATTGAACTCTCTGTTCTCTGAAATCATATCAAAAAGCCTCTCTCGCAGTGCAAGCCCTCCAGGGTTCTGATGTCACTTCCACTGTAACACTTCACTGGTGACTGACATATGCTTCACATGAGCTGCAAGAGAAAAAAAAAACATACACACACACCCTTTTTGTTTTAGACGACATTTACGACTTTACACTAACTTGTTTTGTCAAAACAATTCCCGAAGAAATTAAACGACACATTACTCAAGTCAAACCTGAAACCTAGATCTGCCACAACAAACCTAATGCAGTTTGAGAAGCCCCTCTGTTGTGGTGTCCTCGGAGTGTGTGTGTTTCTCTTGTAACAAAGCTTAGGTTTCAGGAAGTTTTAGGCCTGGAGGGGGGGTTACGGCCCAAAAACAAGGGCTCTGATAGCGCTGATAATGACCATGCGCTTACTCTTTTGCAGGACTTTCACTGAGTGTACAAAGCGCACAAATGTCTGCAGGAATTACTAGAAAGTGATGTGACTGATTTTAGAACAATGTGTGCAGCATGCAGGTAAAAGAGCTAAATAAACATTTAGTATGAGGGGTTTTGTGCATCATGCTGAGCTAAAAGAGCAGTCCTTTACCAGATAAAAAAATACTTATCTCTGAGGTATTAGAGTCTAAGAAAACACTCAGAAGGGGAGACCTGCATTTGAAGGAGCAGAATTAGGTGCGATTAGAAAGAGATGGGAAAAAGTCCATATTTGTCAGAGAGCTCCTTTCAGCTTTCACCTCGTGATCAGAGGCATCATTTAGACAAAGAACAAAAGACAGCAAATATTTTGGGAAAGAGAGAAAAAGGGGTCTGTGTAGTGAGTTGCAAGAGTGAAACTGAGCGAGGCGGAGCGCCAAAAGAGCCCGTTGGTGTGGGCTACAGTTTGCAGTGCGTAGCAGCCGAGATCTATGAATACAGATCAGGGGAGATGTGAGGGAATTTTACAGCAGGTATTGTCTGTCACTCACCCCGTCTGTCTGTGTGATCACTGCCTCCGCGGCGGCTGTTTCATCTTCCACTCTCTCTCGCACGCTCATACTCACATACAACCATACACTCCTCCCCCAGTGCTACCAAAGGAGACCTGGTGCTGGGTTGTGCCCTTGCCAAAAAGTGACAGGTGTTCCAATAGGAAATCCAAAAATCAAAGGGCCATTATTCCTATTATACGTTATGATACCCTGCTTATGTCTGGCTTTGTATAAGTTACTGACATCTGGACTTGAATGGGAATATAGCAAAAAACATTTTTTGCTACAGATTTTGCCATGACACGATAAATTCAAACATATCCACGTGTTTTTGTATACATAAAGTTTAGAGGTATGTTTTATTTGCCATACTTAGATTTTGACAATGGGGAGAAATAGTTTTCCAGTCGTATGTCTGCATAGCCTGGAGCCCTCTAACACACACTGTGAATTATGCCTGCAGTGAACATAAACACAAATTTTACAGCAAAACACAGCGTTGTATATACACACTGACTTGAATAACTCACTCTCTCTCTCATTTAACAGCATCACTGCTGAGCCGAACCCCGCTCTATCTCTACAACGCACCATGCACTGTCTCCGGGAAAGCGAACATGTGAATAAGATGGCCGATCAACATTAAAAGTGAAGCACTGAACAAAGAGGGCGGACTTCTCGCAAACAGTCCCAACACAGTCAATCTGCCTGAACAAGTGTTTGCTTTTGCATGGGAGTGTCAGTGTTGATTTCTAGCATCGGGAGAGCAAGACGCGCATAAAACTGCCCCAACTGTTCAATCAAGGCGCTCTGCAAATGAGAGCGAGCCTGCAGACTCAATCAGCTAAGTGTAGCAGGCAGCTGTTCTGTGGTGGATGGAGTGTGTCGTTAATTCTGTAAATATAGCTTCCCTCATGTGTCTGAGAATCACCCACTCAGGCCACATTTAGGCCAGATGAGCAACAGCTTCACCAGTGTCTGGTAAACTGGGCGAAACTGTGAATGACTCAACTTAGCAGGGAAGAAATTTAAATGTTCCTTTTGAAAATCTAATTTTTCCTTTGAAAAAGACCCAGTACAAGGTTGCCAACCTCACAACAAGGTTTTCAAATGTAAAGGAAAATGAAGCAGCATTTTAAACAAATAGAAGTCATAGTTGTCTGTCCATGTTCCAGTTGTAACTCATTTTATCCAAACAGTACAACAATGAGAAAAAAAGGAATGCTGTGCTCTTTCAGAGGCAGCACAGCATTCAAACTGATGGCTTAGCAATTGTATTGTTCTTTAAAGTTGAAGCAGAGAAGCAACAACATTCTGGCTCTGCTTTTATAGGCTATCAATAATCTTTTTTTCTGACATATTATTTGCCGGGCCGGAGGAAAATAGGGAGCAGCACGGTCAGTGGTTCACCACAAAGAGTTCTGGGAGCTGGCGAGGGCAGTGTGCGTGGGTGATGCATCCACCCTGGGACTCTGCCAGGATGTCTTTTTGACCATGCTGCTGGAGCGCTAAGGGCCAGCGACCAAGTTGCACACAGTCTCTGGGAAAAACACACAGAAGCAATTAGATGACATGACAGTCATGAAGATGAGGATTATTTGGCATCTCAAATTCAGTTTACTTTATTTCACAACTGCGTTAAGTACCATTTTGTGTGATTAAGCAGCCCCCTGCCACATTAACATATTTGTGAAATTACTGTACCGCATCATGAAAGATTAAAATAACTTTTGGGTTTTTTTCCGTAAATATAATCTGCCATGTCTTACATAAAAGCTTGTGACGCACCATTACCATTTATCTCCTTTATAACCTTCACTATCATTCTCTTTTCCATTTCTCCCCCTTGCTGCTATTTTCCCTTGATGGCCCTCTTGCTGGTGTGAAGAGTTTTACACTCATATTCCCTCTGAATTCCGCACAGCTAAGGCTTTTGGGGAAATTAAATAACCTGAGGATTGAGCTACTTTAGGAAGCCCAATTAACATATTTGCCTCTAGAGGAAAATATTGCCTGAAGTTGAATGGACGGTAATTTTACGCAT